>NW_026735805.1:0-100000 GCF_949786415.1 Peromyscus eremicus | reverse complement strand
AGAATTGAACTAGATATGGCCGTGTGTGTAGGAAGCACAGTTCTTTTGTTCTGAGCAAGCTCACTGTTTGGACCCCATCTTAAACACAGTAGAGTAGAAGAGTGCTCTTTTCTCTAAAGCAGAGTGTGTTTCTTGTAAGGCGAGCTAGCATTTGTTTCCCAGTCCTAAATGGAGTGGAATCACATGCAGTTTCTGGTCCTATGAGCAAGAGTTGTTTTCTGGTAAGAAGAGTCACTATTGCGCTGCCATTGCCATACACAGGACCAATAGCCCATGCGTCTGTTCCCTGCAAGTACAGTGTATTTGACTGAATAGGATCTACTGTTCTTGTCAGGTTCCTAAGCAGAAATGAACTAGATATGGACGGGTATGTAGGAAGCACAGTTCTTTTGTTCTGAGCAAGCTCACTGTTCTGGCCCTATAGGAAACACAGTAGAGTAGAAGAGTGCTCTTTTCGCAAAAGCAGAGTGTGTTTTTGTAAGGCGAGCTAGCATTTGTTTCCCAGTCCTAAATGGCGTTGAATCACATGCAGTTTGTGGTCCTACGAGCAAGAGTTGTTTTCTGGTAAGGAAAGTCGCTATTGCGTTCTCATTGCCATACACAGTGCAAATAGCACTCACGTCTCTTCCCAGCAAGTACAGTGTATTGGACTGAAGAGGAGCTACTGTTCTTGTCAGTTTCCTAAGCAGAGTTGAACTACATATGGTCCGTGTGTGTAGGAAGCACAGTTCTTTTGTTCTGAGCAAGCTCACTGTTGGGACCCCATAGGAAAAACAGTAGAGTAGAAGAGTGCTCTTTTCTCTAAAGCAGAGTGTGTTTCTTGTAAGGCATGCTAGCTTTTGTTTCCCAGTCCTAAATGGAGTTGAATCCCATGCAGTTTCTGGTCCTAAGAGCAAGAGTTGTTTTCTGGTAAGGAAAGTCACTATTGCGCTCCCATTGCCATACGCAGTGCAAATAGAACTCGCGTCTGTTCCCAGCAAGTACAGTGTATTGGAGTGAAGAGGAGCTACTGTTCTTCTCAGTTTCCTAAGCAGAGTTGAACTAGATATGTCCCGTGTGTCTAGGAAGCACAGTTATTATGTTCTGAGCAAGCTCACTGTTCTGGCCCTATAGGAAACACAGTAGAGTAGAAGAGTGCTCTTTTCTCTAAAGCAGAGTGTGTTTCTTGTAAGGCGAGCTCGCGTTTGTTTCCCAGTCCTAAATGGAGTTGAGTCACAGGCAGTTTTTAGTACTACCAGCAAGAGTTGTTTTCTGGTAAGGAAAGTCACTATTGCGCTCCCATTGCCATACACAGTACAAATAGCACTCGCGTCTGTTCCAGGGAATTACAGTGTATCGGACTGAAGAGGAGCTACTGTTCTTGTCAGTTTCCTAAGCAGAGATGAACTAGATATGGCCCGTGTGTAGGAAGCACAGTTCTTATGTTCTGAGCAAGCTCACTGTACTGGCCCTATAGGATACACAGTAGAGTAGATGAGTGCTCTTTTATCTAAAGCAGAGTGTGTTTCTTGTAAGGCGAGCTAGCGTTTGTTTCCTAGTCCTAAATGGAGTTGAATCACATGCAGTTTCTGGTCCTACGAACAAGAGTTGTTTTCTGGTAAGGAAAGTCACATTGTGCTCCCATTGCCATACACAGTGCAAATAGCACTCGCGTCTGTTCCCAGCAAGTACAGTGTATTGAAGTGAAGAAAAGCTACTGTTCTCAGATTCCTAAGCAGAGTTGAACGAGATATGGACCATGTGTCTAGGAAGCACAGTTATTATGTTCTGAGCAAGCTCACTGTTTTTGGGCCCCATAGGAAACACAGTAGAGCAGAAGATTGCTCTTTCCTCTAAAGAAGAGTGTGTTTCTTGTAAGGCGAGCTAGCGTTTGTATCCCAGTCCTAAATGGAGTTGAATCACATGCAGTTTCTGGTCCTACGAACATGAGTTGTTTTATGGTAAGAATAGTCACTATTGCGCTCCCATTGCCATACACAGGACCAATAGCACATGCGTCTGTTCCAAGCAAGTACAGTGTATTGGACTGAATAGGATCTACTGTTCTTGCCAGGTTCCTAAGCTGAATTGAACTAGATATGGCCGTGTGTGTAGGAAACACAGTTCTTTTGTTCTGAGCAAGCTCACTGTTCGGACCCCATAAGAAACATAGTAGAGTAGAAGAGTACTCTTTTCTCAAAAGCAGAGTGTGTTTCTTGTAAGGCGAGCTAGCGTTTGTTTCCCAGTCCTAAATGGAGTTGAATCACATGCAGTTTCTGGTCCTACGAGCAAGAGTTGTTTTCTGGTAAGGAAAGTCACTATTGCGCTTCCATTGCCATACACAGTGCAAATAGCACTCGCGGCTGTTCCCAGCAAGTACAGTGTATTGGAGTGAAGAGGAGCTACTGTTCTTCTCAGTTTCCTAAGCAGAGTTGAACTAGATATGGCCCGTGTGTCTAGGAAGCACAGTTATTATGTTCTGAGCAAGCTCACTGTTCTGGCCCTATAGGAAACACAGTAGAGTAGAAGAGTGCTCATTTCTCTAAAGCAGAGTGTGTTTCTTGTAAGGCAAACCCGCGTTTGTTTCCCAGTCCTAAATGGAGTTGAGTCACAGGCAGTTTTTGGTACTACGAGCAAGAGTTGTTTTCTGGTAAGAAGAGTCACTATTATGCTCCAAATGCCATACACAGTGCAAATAGCACTCGCGGCTGTTCCCAGCAAGTACAGTGTATTGGACTGAAGAGGAGCTACTGTTCTTGTCAGTTTCCTAAGCAGAGTTGAACTACATATGGTCCGTGTGTGTAGGAAGCACAGTTCTTTTGTTCTGAGCAAGCTCACTGTTGGGACCCCATAGGAAAAACAGTAGAGTAGAAGAGTGCTCTTTTCTCTAAAGCAGAGTGTGTTTCTTGTAAGGCATGCTAGCTTTTGTTTCCCAGTCCTAAATGGAGTTGAATCCCATGCAGTTTCTGGTCCTAAGAGCAAGAGTTGTTTTCTGGTAAGGAAAGTCACTATTGCGCTCCCATTGCCATACACAGTGCAAATAGAACTCGCATCTGTTCCCAGCAAGTACAGTGTATTGGAGTGAAGAGGAGCTACTGTTCTTCTCAGTTTCCTAAGCAGAGTTGAACTAGATATGTCCCGTGTGTCTAGGAAGCACAGTTATTATGTTCTGAGCAAGCTCACTGTTCTGGCCCTATAGGAAACACAGTAGAGTAGAAGAGTGCTCTTTTCTCTAAAGCAGAGTGTGTTTCTTGTAAGGCGAGCTCGCGTTTGTTTCCCAGTCCTAAATGGAGTTGAGTCACAGGCAGTTTTTAGTACTACCAGCAAGAGTTGTTTTCTGGTAAGGAAAGTCACTATTGCGCTCCCATTGCCATACACAGTACAAATAGCACTCGCGTCTGTTCCAGGGAATTACAGTGTATCGGACTGAAGAGGAGCTACTGTTCTTGTCAGTTTCCTAAGCAGAGATGAACTAGATATGGCCCGTGTGTAGGAAGCACAGTTCTTATGTTCTGAGCAAGCTCACTGTACTGGCCCTATAGGATACACAGTAGAGTAGATGAGTGCTCTTTTATCTAAAGCAGAGTGTGTTTCTTGTAAGGCGAGCTAGCGTTTGTTTCCTAGTCCTAAATGGAGTTGAATCACATGCAGTTTCTGGTCCTACGAACAAGAGTTGTTTTCTGGTAAGGAAAGTCACATTGTGCTCCCATTGCCATACACAGTGCAAATAGCACTCGCGTCTGTTCCCAGCAAGTACAGTGTATTGAAGTGAAGAAAAGCTACTGTTCTCAGATTCCTAAGCAGAGTTGAACGAGATATGGACCATGTGTCTAGGAAGCACAGTTATTATGTTCTGAGCAAGCTCACTGTTTTTGGGCCCCATAGGAAACACAGTAGAGCAGAAGATTGCTCTTTCCTCTAAAGAAGAGTGTGTTTCTTGTAAGGCGAGCTAGCGTTTGAATCCCAGTCCTAAATGGAGTTGAATCACATGCAGTTTCTGGTCCTACGAACATGAGTTGTTTTATGGTAAGAATAGTCACTATTGCGCTCCCATTGCCATACACAGGACCAATAGCACATGCGTCTGTTCCAAGCAAGTACAGTGTATTGGACTGAATAGGATCTACTGTTCTTGCCAGGTTCCTAAGCTGAATTGAACTAGATATGGCCGTGTGTGTAGGAAACACAGTTCTTTTGTTCTGAGCAAGCTCACTGTTCGGACCCCATAAGAAACATAGTAGAGTAGAAGAGTACTCTTTTCTCAAAAGCAGAGTGTGTTTCTTGTAAGGCGAGCTAGCGTTTGTTTCCCAGTCCTAAATGGAGTTGAATCACATGCAGTTTCTGGTCCTACGAGCAAGAGTTGTTTTCTGGTAAGGAAAGTCACTATTGCGCTTCCATTGCCATACACAGTGCAAATAGCACTCGCGGCTGTTCCCAGCAAGTACAGTGTATTGGAGTGAAGAGGAGCTACTGTTCTTCTCAGTTTCCTAAGCAGAGTTGAACTAGATATGGCCCGTGTGTCTAGGAAGCACAGTTATTATGTTCTGAGCAAGCTCACTGTTCTGGCCCTATAGGAAACACAGTAGAGTAGAAGAGTGCTCATTTCTCTAAAGCAGAGTGTGTTTCTTGTAAGGCAAACCCGCATTTGTTTCCCAGTCCTAAATGGAGTTGAGTCACAGGCAGTTTTTGGTACTACGAGCAAGAGTTGTTTTCTGGTAAGAAGAGTCACTATTATGCTCCAAATGCCATACACAGTGCAAATAGCACTCGCGTCTGTTCCCAGCAAGTACAGTGTATTGGACTGAATAGGAGCTACTGTTCTTGTCAGTTTCCTAAGCAGAGTTGAACTAGATATGGCTCGTGTGTATGAAGCACATTTCTTTTGTTCTGAGCAAGCTCACTGTTCTGGCCCTATAGGAAACACAGTAGAGTAGTAGAGTGCTCTTTTCTCTAAAGCAGAGTGTGTTTCTTGTAAGGCGAGCTAGCGTTTGTTTCCCAGTCCTAAATGGAGTTGAATCACACGCAGTTTCTGGTCCTACGAGCAAGAGTTGTTTTATGGTAAGAAGAGTCACTAATGCGCTGCCATTGCCATACACAGGACAAATAGCACTGGCGTCTGTTCCCAGCAAGTACAGTGTATTGGACTGAAGAGGATCTACTGTTCTTGTCAGGATTTTAAGCAGAATTGAAATAGATATGGCCGTGTGTGTAGGAAGCACAGTTCTTTTGTTCTGAGCAACCTCACTGTTCGGACCCCATAGGAAACACAGTAGAGTAGAAGAGTGCTCTTTTCTCAAAAGCAGAGTGTGTTTCTTGTAAGGCGAGCTCCCGTTTGTTTCCCATTCCTAAATGGAGTGGAATCACATGCAGTTTCTGGTCCTACGAGCAAGAGTTGTTTCCTGGTAAAGAAAGTCACTACAGCGCTCCCATTGCCATACACAGTGCAAATAGCACTCATGTCTGTTCCCAGCAAGTACAGTGTATCGGACTGAAGAGGAGCTACTGTTCTTGTCAGTTTCCTAAGCAGAGTTTAACTAGATATGTTCCGTGTGTGTAGGAAGCACAGTTCTTTTGTTCTGAGCAAGCTCACTGTTTGGACCCCATATTAAACACATTAGAGTAGAAGACTGCTCTTTTCTCTAAAGCAGAGTGTGTTTCTTTTAAGGCGAGGTAGCGTTTGTTTCCCAGTCCTAAATGGAGTGGAATCACATGCAGTTTCTGGTCCTATGAGCAAGAGTTGTTTTCTGGTAAGAAGAGTCACTATTGCGCTGCCATTGCCATACACAGGACCAATAGCACATGCGTCTGTTCCCAGCAAGTACAGTGTATTGGACTGAATAGGATCTACTGTTCTTGTCAGGTTCCTAAGCAGAATTGAACTAGATATGGACGGGTGTGTAGGAAGCACAGTTCTTTTTTTCTGAGCAAGCTCACTGTTCGGACCCCATAGGAAACACAGTAGAGTAGAAGAGTGCTCTTTTCTCAAAAGTAGAGTGTGTTTCTTGTAAGGCAAGCTAGCGTTTGTTTCCCAGTCCTAAATGGAGTTGAATCACATTCAGTTTCTGGTCCTACGAGCAACAGTTGTTTTTTGGTAAGGAAAGTCACTATTGCGCTCCCATTGCCATACACAGTACAAATAGCACTCGCGTCTGTTCCCAGGAATTACAGTGTATCGGACTGAAGAGGAGCTTCTGTTCTTGTCAGTTTCCTAAGCAGAGTTGAACTAGATATGGCCCGTGTGTGTAGGAAGCACAGTTCTTATGATCTGAGCAAGCTCACTGTTCTGGCCCTATAGGAAACACAGTAGAATAGATGAGTGCTCTTTTATCTAAAGCAGATTGTGTTTCTTGTAAGGCGAGATATCGTTTGTTTCCTAGTCCTAAATGGAGTTGAATCCCATGCAGTTTCTGGTCCTACGAACAAGAGTTTTTTCTGGTAAGGAAAGTCACATTGTGTTCCCATTGCCATACACAGTGCAAATAGCACTCGCGTCTGTTCTGAGCAAGTACAGTGTATTGCACTGAATAGGTTCTACTGTTCTTGTCAGTTTCCTATACAGAGTTGAACTAGATATTATCCCTGTGTGTAGGAAGCACAGTTCTTTTGTTCTGAGCAAGCTCACTGTTCGGACCCCATAGGAAACACAGTAGAATAGAAGAGTGCTCTTTTCTCAAAAGCAGAGTGTGTTTCTTGTAAGGCGAGCTAGCGTTTGTTTCCCAGTCCTAAATGGAGTGGAATCACATGCAGTTTCTGGTCCTACGAGCAAGAGTTGTTTTCTGGTAAGGAAAGTCACTGTTGCGCTCCCATTGCCTAACACAGTGCAAATAGCACTCCCGTCTGTTCCCAGCAATTACAGTGTATTGGACTGAATAGGAGCTACTGTTCTTCTCAGTTTCCTAAGCAGAGTTGAACTAGATATGGCCCGTGTGTCTAGGAAGCACAGTTCATTTGATCTGAGCAAGCTCACTGTTCTGGCCCTATAGGAAACACAGTAGAGTAGTAGAGTGCTCTTTTCGCATAAGCAGATTGTGTGTTTGTAAGGCGTGCTAGCATTTGTTTCCCAGTCCTAAATGGCGTTGAATCACATGCAGTTTGTGGTCCTACGAGCAAGAGTTGTTTTCTGGTAAGGAAAGTCACTATTGCGTTCTCATTGCCATACACAGTGCAAATAGCACTCGCGTCTGTTCCCAGCAAGTACAGTGTATTGGACTGAAGAGCAGCTACTGTTCTTGTCAGTTTCCTAAGCAGAGTTGAACTACATATGGTCCGTGTGTGTAGGAAGCACAGTTCTTTTGTTCTGAGCAAGCTCACTGTTTGGACACAGTAGGAAACACAGTAGAGTAGAAGTGTGCTCTTTTCTCAAAAGCAGAGTGTATTTCTTGTAAGGAGAGCTATCGTTTGTTTCCCATTCCTAAATGGAGTTGAATCACATGCAGTTTCTGGTCCTATGAGCAAGAGTTGTTTTCTGGTAAGGAAAGTCACTATTGTGCTCCCATTGCCATACACAGTGCAAATAGCACTCACGTCTGTTCCGAGCAAGTACAATGTATTGGACTGAAGAGGAGCTACTGTTCTTGTCAGTTTCCTAAGCAGAGTTGAACTGCATATGGTCCGTGTGTGTAGGAAGCACAGTTCTTTTGTTCTGAGCAAGCTCACTGTTTGGACCCCATAGGAAACACAGTAGAGTAGAAGAGTGCTCTTTCCTCTAAAGCAGAGTGTGTTTCTTGTAAGGCGAGCTAGCTTTTGTTTTCCAGTCCTAAATGGATTTGAATCACATGCAGTTTCTGGTCCTATGAGCATGAGTTGTTTTATGGTAAGAATAGTCACTATTGTACTCCCATTGCCATACACAGGACCAATAGCACATGCGTCTGTTCCCAGCAAGTACAGTGTATTGGACTGAATAGGATCAACTGTTCTTGTCAGGTTCCTAAGCAGAATTGAACTAGATATGGCCGTGTGTGTAGGAAGCACAGTTCTTTTCTTCTGAGCAAGCTCACTGTTCGGACCCTATAAGAAACACAGTAGAGTAGAAGAGTGCTCTTTTCTCTAAAGCAGAGTGTGTTTGTTGTAAGGCGAGCTAGCGTTTGTTTCCCAGTGCTAAATGGAGTTGAATCACATGCAGTTTCTGGTCCTACGAGCAAGAGTTGTTTTCTGGTAAGGAAAGTCACTATTGCGCTCCCATTGCCATACAGAGTGCAAATAGCACTCCCGTCTGTTGCCAGAAATTACAGTGTATTGGACTGAAGAGGAGCTACTGTTCTTGTCAGTTTCCTAAGCAGAGTTGAACTAGATATGGCCCGTGTGTCTAGGAAGCACAGTTCATTTGATCTGAGCAAGCTCACTGTTCTGGCCCTATAGGAAACACAGTAGAGTAGAAGAGTGCTCTTTTCTCAAAAGCAGAGTGTGTTTTTGTAAGGCGAGCTAGCATTTGTTTCCCAGTCCTAAATGGCGTTGAATCACATGCAGTTTGTGGTCCTACGAGCAAGAATTGTTTTCTGGTAAGGAAAGTCACTATTGCGTTCTCATTGCCATACACAGTGCAAATAGCACTCGCGTCTGTTCCCAGCAAGTACAGTGTATTGGACTGAAGAGGAGCTACTGTTCTTGTCAGTTTCCTAAGCAGAGTTGAACTAGATATGTCCCGTGTGTCTAGGAAGCACAGTTATTATGTTCTGAGCAAGCTCAATGTTCTGGCCCTATAGGAAACACAGTAGAGTAGAAGAGTGCTCTTTTCTCTAAAGCAGAGTGTGTTTCTTGTAAGGCGAGCTCGCGTTTGTTTCCCAGTCCTAAATGGAGTTGAGTCACAGGCAGTTTTTGGTACTACCAGCAAGAGTTGTTTTCTGGTAAGAAGAGTCACTATTGTGCTCCAAATGCAGTACACAGTGCAAATAGCACTCGCATCTGTTCCCAGCAAGTACAGTGTATTGGATTGTATAGGAGCTACTGTTCTTGTCAGTTTCCTAAGCAGAGTTGAACTAGATGGCCCGTGTGTAGGAAGCACAGTTTTTTTGTTCTGAGCAAGCTCACTGTTCTGGCCCTCTAGGAAACACAGTAGAGTAGAAGAGTGCTCTTTTCTCAAAAGCAGAGTGTGTTTCTTGTAAGGCGAGCTAGCGTTTGTTTCCCAGTGCTAAATGGAGTTGAATCACATGCAGTTTCTGGTCCTACAAGCAAGAGTTGTTTTATGGTAAGAAGAGTCACTATTGCGCTGCCATTGCCATACACAGGACAAATAGCACTGGCGTCTGTTCCCAGAAAGTACAGTGTATTGGACTGAAGAGGATCTACTGTTCTTGTCAGGTTCCTAAGCAGAATTGAAATAGATATGGCCGTGTGTGTAGGAAGCACAGTTCTTTTGTTCTGAGCAAGCTCACTCTTCGGACCCCAAAGGAAACACAGTAGAGTGGAAGAGTGCTCTTTTCTCAAAAGCAGAGTGTATTTCTTGTAAGGCGAGCTACCGTTTGTTTCCCATTCCTAAATGGAGTTGAATCACATGCAGTTTCTGGTCCTATGAGCAAGAGTTGTTTTCTGTTAAGGAAAGTCACTATTGTGCTCCCATTGCCATACACAGTGCAAATAGCACTCACTTCTGTTCCCAGTAAGTTCAGTGTATTGGACTGAAGAGGAGCTACTGTTCTTGTCAATTTCCTAAGGAGAGTTGAACTAGATATGGTCCGTGTTTGTAGGAAGCACAGTTCTTTTGTTCTGAGCAAGCTCACTGTTCGGACCCCATAGGAAACACAGTAGAGTAGAAGAGTGCTCCTTTCTCAAAAGCAGAGTGTGTTTCTTGTAAGGCGAGCTAGCGTTTGTTTCCCAGTCCTAAATGGAGTTGAATCACATTCAGTTTCTGGTCCTACGAGCAAGAGTTGTTTTCTGGTAAGGAAAGTCACTATTGTGCTCCCATTGCCATACACAGTGCAAATAGCACTCGCGTCTGTTCCAAGCAAGTACAGTGTATTGGAGTGAAAAGGAGCTACTGTTCTTGTCAGTTTCCTAAGCAGAGTTGAACTAGATATGGCCCGTGTGTCTAGGAAGCACAGTTATTATGTTCTGAGCAAGCTCACTGTTCTGGCCCTATAGGAAACACAGTAGAGTAGAAGAATGCTCTTTTCTCTAAAGCAGAGCGTGTTTCATGTAATGCGAGCTAGCGTTTGTTTCCCAGTTATAAATAGTGTTGAATCACATGCAGTTTCTGGTCTTATGAGCAAGAGTTGTTTTCTGGTAAGGAAAGTCACTATATCGCTCCCATTGCCATACACAGTGCAAATAGCACTCCCGTCTGTTCCCAGCAAGTACAGTGTATTGGACTGAAGAGGAGCTACTATTCTTCTCAGTTTCCTAAGCAGAGTTGAACTAGATATGGCCCGTGTGTCTAGGAAGCACAGTTCATTTGTTCTGAGCAACCTCACTGTTCTGGCCCTATAGGAAACACAGTAGAGTAGAAGAGTGCTCTTTTCTCAAAAGCAGAGTGTGTTTCTTGTAAGGCGAGCTAGAGTTTGTTTCCAAGTCCTAAATGGAGTTGAGTCACATGCAGTTTTTTGTCCTACGAGGAAGAGTTGTTTTCTGGTAAGACAAGTCACTATTGTGCTCCAATTGCCATACACAGTGCAAATAGCACTCGAGTCTGTTCTCAGCAAGTACAGTGTATCAGACTGAAGAGGAGCTACTGTTCTTGTAAGTTTCCTAAGCAGAGTTGAAGTAGATATGGCCCGTGTGTGTAGGAAGCACAGTTATTATGTTCTGAGCAAGCTCACTGTTCTGGCCCTATAAACACTGTAGAGTAGAAGAGTGCTCTTTTCTCTAAAGCAGAGTGTGTTTCTTGTAAGGCGTGCTCGCGTTTGTTTCCCAGTCATAAATGGAGTTGAGTCACATGCAGTTTTTGGTCCTACGAGAAAGAGTTGTTTTCTGGTAAGAAGAGTCACTATTGTGCTCCAAATGCCATACACAGTGCAAATAGCACTCGCGTCTGTTCCCAGCAAGTACAGTTTATTGGACTGAATAGGAGCTATTGTTCTTGACAGTTTCCTAAGCAGAGTTTAACTAGATATGGTCCATGTGTGTAGGAAGCACAGTTCTTTTGTTCTGAGAAAGCTCACTGTTTGGACCCCATAGGAAACACAGTAGAGGAGAAGAGTGCTCTTTTCTCAAAAGGAGAGTGTGTTTCTTGTAAGGCGAGCTAGCGTTTGTTTCCTAGTCCTAAATGGCGTTGAATCACATGCACTTTGTGGCCCTACGAGCAAGAGTTGTTTTCTGGTAAGGAAAGTCACTATTGTGGTCTCATTGCCATACACAGTGCAAATAGCACTCGCGTCTGTTCCCAGCAAGTACAGTGTATTGGACTGAAGAGGAGCTACTGTTCTTGTCAGTTTCCTAAGCAGAGTTGAACTACATATGGTCCTTGTGTGTAGGACGCACAGTTCTTTTGTTCTTAGCAAGCTCACCGTTTGGACCCCATAGGAAACAAAGTAGAGTAGAAGAGTGCTCTTTTCTGAAAAGCAGATTGTGTTTTTGTAAGGCGAGCTAGCATTTGTTTCCCAGTCCTAAATGGCGTTGAATCACATGCAGTTTGTGGTCCTACGAGCAAGAGTTGTTTTCTGGTAAGGAAAGTCACTATTGCGTTCTCATTGCCATACACAGTGCAAATAGCACTCTCGTCTGTTCCCAGCAAGTACAGTGTATTGGACTGAAGAGCAGCTACTGTTCTTGTCAGTTTCCTAAGCAGAGATGAACTACATATGGTCCGTGTGTGTAGGAAGCACAGTTCTTTTGCTCTGAGCAAGCTCACTGTTTGGACGCAATAGGAAACACAGTAGAGTAGAAGAGTGCTCTTTTCTCAAAAGCAGAGTGTATTTCTTGTAAGGAGAGCTACCGTTTGTTTCCCATTCCTAAATGGAGTTGAATCACATGCAGTTTCTGGTCCTATGAGCAAGAGTTGTTTTCTGGTAAGGAAAGTCACTATTGTGCTCCCATTGCCATACACAGTGCAAATAGCACTCACGTCTGTTCCCAGCAAGTACAATGTATTGGACTGAAGAGGAGCTACTGTTCTTGTCAGTTTCCTAAGCAGAGTTGAACTACATATGGTCCGTGTGTGTAGGAAGCACAGTTCTATTGTTCTGAGCAAGCTCACTGTTTGGACCACATAGGAAACACAGTAGAGTAGAAGAGTGCTCTTTCCTCTAAAGCAGAGTGTGTTTCTTGTAAGGCGAGCTAGCGTTTGTATCCCAGTCCTAAATGGAGTTGAATCACATGCAGTTTCTGGTCCTATGAGCATGAGTTGTTTTATGGTAAGAATAGTCACTATTGCACTCCCATTGCCATACACAGGACCAATAGCACATGCGTCTGTTCCCAGCAAGTACAGTGTATTGGACTGAATAGGATCTACTGTTCTTGTCAGGTTCCTAAGCAGAATTGAACTAGATATGGCCGTGTGTGTAGGACGCACAGTTCTTTTCTTCTGAGCAAGCTCACTGTTCGGACCCTATAAGAAACACAGTAGAGTAGAAGAGTGCTCTTTTCGCAAAAGCAGAGTGTGTTTCTTGTAAGTTGAGCTAGCGTTTGTTTCCCAGTCCTAAATGGAGTTGAATCACATGCAGTTTCTGGTCCTACGAGCAAGAGTTGTTTTCTGGTAAGGAAAGTCACTATTGCGCTCCCATTGCCATACACAGTACAAATAGCACTCGCGTCTGTTCCCAGGAATTACAGTGTATCGGACTGAAGAGGAGCTACTGTTCTTGTCAGTTTCCTAAGCAGAGTTGAACTAGGTATGGTCCATGTGTGTAGGAAGCACAGTTCTTTTGTTCTGAGCAAGCTCACTGTTCGGACCCCATAGGAAACACAGTAGAATAGAAGAGTGCTCTTTTCTCAAAAGCAGAGTGTGTTTCTGTAAGGCGAGCTAGCGTTTGTTTCCCAGTCCTAAATGGATTTGAATCACATGCAGTTTCTGGTCCTACGAGCAAGAGTTGTTTTCTGGTAAGGAAAGTCACTATTGCGCTCCCATTGCCATACACAGTGCAAATAGCACTCCCGTCTGTTGCCAGAAATTACAGTGTATTGGACTGAAGAGGAGCTACTGTTCTTGTCAGTTTCCTAAGCAGAGTTGAACTAGATATGGCCCGTGTGTCTAGGAAGCACAGTTCATTTGATCTGAGCAAGCTCACTGTTCTGGCCCTATGGGAAACACAGTAGAGTAGAAGATTGCTCTTTTCGCAAAAGCAGAGTGTGTTTTTGTAAGGCGAGCTAGCATTTGTTTCCCAGTCCTAAATGGCGTTGAATCACATGCAGTTTGTGGTCCTACGAGCAAGAATTGTTTTCTGGTAAGGAAAGTCACTATTGCGTTCTCATTGCCATACACAGTGCAAATAGCACTCGTGTCTGTTCCCAGCAATTACAGTGTATTGGACTGAAGAGGAGCTACTGTTCTTGTCAGTTTCCTAAGCAGACTTGAACTAGATATGTCCCGTGTGTCTAGGAAGCACAGTTATTATGTTCTGAGCAAGCTCAATGTTCTGGCCCTATAGGAAACACAGTAGAGTAGAAGAGTGCTCTTTTCTCTAAAGCAGAGTGTGTTTCTTGTAAGGCGAGCTCGCGTTTGTTTCCCAGTCCTAAATGGAGTTGAGTCACAGGCAGTTTTTGGTACTACCAGCAAGAGTTGTTTTCTGGTAAGAAGAGTCACTATTGTGCTCCAAATGCAGTACACAGTGCAAATAGCACTCGCGTCTGTTCCCAGCAAGTACAGTGTATTGGATTGTATAGGAGCTACTGTTCTTGTCAGTTTCCTAAGCAGAGTTGAACTAGATGGCCCGTGTGTAGGAAGCACAGTTTTTTTGTTCTGAGCAAGCTCACTGTTCTGGCCCTCTAGGAAACACAGTAGAGTAGAAGAGTGCTCTTTTCTCTAAAGCAGAGTGTGTTTGTTGTAAGGCGAGCTAGCGTTTGTTTCCCAGTGCTAAATGGAGTTGAATCACATGCAGTTTCTGGTCCTACGAGCAAGAGTTGTTTTATGGTAAGAAGAGTCACTATTGCGCTGCCATTGCCATACACAGGACAAATAGCACTGGCGTCTGTTCCCAGAAAGTACAGTGTATTGGACTGAAGAGGATCTACTGTTCTTGTCAGGTTCCTAAGCAGAATTGAAATAGATATGGCCGTGTGTGTATGAAGCACAGTTCTTTTGTTCTGAGCAAGCTCACTGTTCGGACCCCAAAGGAAACACAGTAGAGTGGAAGAGTGCTCTTTTCTCAAAAGCAGAGTGTATTTCTTGTAAGGCGAGCTACCGTTTGTTTCCCATTCCTAAATGGAGTTGAATCACATGCAGTTTCTGGTCCTATGAGCAAGAGTTGTTTTCTGTTAAGGAAAGTCACTATTGTGCTCCCATTGCCATACACAGTGCAAATAGCACTCACTTCTGTTCCCAGCAAGTACAGTGTATTGGACTGAAAAGGAGCTACTGTTCTTGTCAATTTCCTAAGCAGAGTTGAACTAGATATGGTCCGTGTTTGTAGGAAGCATAGTTCTTTTGTTCTGAGCAAGCTCACTGTCGGACCCCATAGGAAACACAGTAGAGTAGAAGAGTGCTCCTTTCTCAAAAGCAGAGTGTTTCTTGTAAGGCGAGCTAGCGTTTGTTCCCCAGTCCTAAATGGATTTGAATCACATGCAGTTTCTGGTCCTACGAGCAAGAGTTGTTTTCTGGTAAGGAAAGTCACTATTGTGCTCCCATTGCCATACACAGTGCAAATAGCACTCGTGTCTGTTCCCAGCAAGTACAGTGTATTGGAGTGAAAAGGAGCTACTGTTCTTGTCAGTTTCCTAAGCAGAGTTGAACTAGATATGGCCCGTGTGTCTAGGAAGCACAGTTATTATGTTCTGAGCAAGCTCACTGTTCTGGCCCTATAGGAAACACAGTAGAGTAGAAGAATGCTCTTTTCTCTAAAGCAGAGCGTGTTTCATGTAATGCGAGCTAGCGTTTGTTTCCCAGTTATAAATAGTGTTGAATCACATGCAGTTTCTGGTCTTATGAGCAAGAGTTGTTTTCTGGTAAGGAAAGTCACTATATCGCTCCCATTGCCATACACAGTGCAAATAGCACTCCCGTCTGTTCGGAGCAAGTACAGTGTATTGGACTGAAGAGGAGCTACTATTCTTCTCAGTTTCCTAAGCAGAGTTGAACTAGATATGGCCCGTGTGTCTAGGAAGCACAGTTCATTTGATCTGAGCAAGCTCACTGTTCTGGCCCTATGGGAAACACAGTAGAGTAGAAGATTGCTCTTTTCGCAAAAGCAGAGTGTGTTTTTGTAAGGCGAGGTAGCATTTGTTTCCCAGTCCTAAATGGCGTTGAATCACATGCAGTTTGTGGTCCTACGAGCAAGAATTGTTTTCTGGTAAGGAAAGTCACTATTGCGTTCTCATTGCCATACACAGTGCAAATAGCACTCGTGTCTTTTCCCAGCAATTACAGTGTATTGGACTGAAGAGGAGCTACTGTTCTTGTCAGTTTCCTAAGCAGAGTTGAACTAGATATGTCCCGTGTGTCTAGGAAGCACAGTTATTATGTTCTGAGCAAGCTCAATGTTCTGGCCCTATAGGAAACACAGTAGAGTAGAAGAGTGCTCTTTTCTCTAAAGCAGAGTGTGTTTCTTGTAAGGCGAGCTCGCGTTTGTTTCCCAGTCCTAAATGGAGTTGAGTCACAGGCAGTTTTTGGTACTACCAGCAAGAGTTGTTTTCTGGTAAGAAGAGTCACTATTGTGCTCCAAATGCAGTACACAGTGCAAATAGCACTCGCGTCTGTTCCCAGCAAGTACAGTGTATTGGATTGTATAGGAGCTACTGTTCTTGTCAGTTTCCTAAGCAGAGTTGAACTAGATGGCCCGTGTGTAGGAAGCACAGTTTTTTTGTTCTGAGCAAGCTCACTGTTCTGGCCCTCTAGGAAACACAGTAGAGTAGAAGAGTGCTCTTTTCTCTAAAGCAGAGTGTGTTTGTTGTAAGGCGAGCTAGCGTTTGTTTCCCAGTGCTAAATGGAGTTGAATCACATGCAGTTTCTGGTCCTACGAGCAAGAGTTGTTTTATGGTAAGAAGAGTCACTATTGCGCTGCCATTGCCATACACAGGACAAATAGCACTGGCGTCTGTTCCCAGAAAGTACAGTGTATTGGACTGAAGAGGATCTACTGTTCTTGTCAGGTTCCTAAGCAGAATTGAAATAGATATGGCCGTGTGTGTAGGAAGCACAGTTCTTTTGTTCTGAGCAAGCTCACTGTTCGGACCCCAAAGGAAACACAGTAGAGTGGAAGAGTGCTCTTTTCTCAAAAGCAGAGTGTATTTCTTGTAAGGCGAGCTACCGTTTGTTTCCCATTCCTAAATGGAGTTGAATCACATGCAGTTTCTGGTCCTATGAGCAAGAGTTGTTTTCTGTTAAGGAAAGTCACTATTGTGCTCCCATTGCCATACACAGTGCAAATAGCACTCACTTCTGTTCCCAGCAAGTACAGTGTATTGGACTGAAGAGGAGCTACTGTTCTTGTCAATTTCCTAAGCAGAGTTGAACTAGATATGCTCCGTGTTTGTAGGAAGCATAGTTCTTTTGTTCTGAGCAAGCTCACTGTCGGACCCCATAGGAAACACAGTAGAGTAGAAGAGTGCTCCTTTCTCAAAAGCAGAGTGTGTTTCTTGTAAGGCGAGCTAGCGTTTGTTCCCCAGTCCTAAATGGATTTGAATCACATGCAGTTTCTGTTCCTACGAGCAAGAGTTGTTTTCTGGTAAGGAAAGTCACTATTGTGCTCCCATTGCCATACACAGTGCAAATAGCACTCGCGTCTGTTCCCAGCAAGTACAGTGTATTGGAGTGAAAAGGAGCTACTGTTCTTGTCAGTTTCCTAGCAGAGTTGAACTAGATATGTCCCGTGTGTCTAGGAAGCACAGTTATTATGTTCTGAGCAAGCTCACTGTTCTGGCCCTATAGGAAACACAGTAGAGTAGAAGAATGCTCTTTTCTCTAAAGCAGAGCGTGTTTCATGTAATGCGAGCTAGCGTTTGTTTCCCAGTTATAAATAGTGTTGAATCACATGCAGTTTCTGGTCTTATGAGCAAGAGTTGTTTTCTGGTAAGGAAAGTCACTATATCGCTCCCATTGCCATACACAGTGCAAATAGCACTCCCGTCTGTTCGGAGCAAGTACAGTGTATTGGACTGAAGAGGAGCTACTATTCTTCTCAGTTTCCTAAGCAGAGTTGAACTAGATATGGCCCGTGTGTCTAGGAAGCACATTTCATTTGTTCTGAGCAACCTCACTGTTCTGGCCCTATAGGAAACACAGTAGAGTAGAAGAGTGCTCTTTTCTCTAAAGCAGAGTGTGTTTCTTGTAAGGCGTGCTCGCGTTTGTTTCCCAGTCATAAATGGAGTTGAGTCACATGCAGTTTTTGGTCCTACGAGAAAGAGTTGTTTTCTGGTAAGAAGAGTCACTATTGTGCTCCAAATGCCATACACAGTGCAAATAGCACTCGCGTCTGTTCCCAGCAAGTACAGTTTATTGGACTGAATAGGAGCTATTGTTCTTGACAGTTTCCTAAGCAGAGTTTAACTAGATATGGTCCATGTGTGTAGGAAGCACAGTTCTTTTGTTCTGAGAAAGCTCACTGTTTGGACCCCATAGGAAACACAGTAGAGGAGAAGAGTGCTCTTTTCTCAAAAGGAGAGTGTGTTTCTTGTAAGGCGAGCTAGCGTTTGTTTTCTAGTCCTAAATGGCGTTGAATCACATGCACTTTGTGGCCCTACGAGCAAGAGTTGTTTTCTGGTGGAAAGTCACTATTGTGGTCTCATTGCCATACACAGTGCAAATAACACTCGCGTGTGTTCCCAGCTAGTACAGGGTATCGTACTGAAGAGGAGCTACTGTTTTTGTCAGTTTCCTCAGCAGAGTTGAACTAGATATTGTCCGTGTGTGTAGGAAGCACAGCTTTTTTTTTCTGAGCAAGATCACTGTTCTGGCCCTATAGGAAACACTTTAGAGTATAAGAGGGCTCTTTTCTCAAAAGCAGAGTGTGTTTCTTGTAATGCAAGCTAGCGTTTGTTTCCTAGTCCTAAATGGAGTTGAATCTTATGCAGTTTCTGGTCCTACGAGCAAGAGTTGTTTTCTGGTAAGAAGAGTCAATATTGTGCTCCCATTGCCATACACAGTGCAAATAGCACTCGCGTCTGTTCCCAGCAAGTACAGTGTATCGGACTGAAGAGTAGCTACTGTTGTTGTCAGTTTCCTAAACAGAGTTGTACGAGATATGGCCCGTGTGTGTAGGAAGCTCAGTTCTTTTGTTCTGAGCAAGCTCACTGTTTTGACCACACAGGAAACACAGTAGAGTAGAAGAGTGCTCTTTTCTCAAATGCAGAATGTGTTTCTTGTAAGGCAAGCTAGTGTTTGTTTCCCAGTCCTAAATGGAGTTGAATCACATGCAGTTTTGGGTCCTACGAGCAAGAGTTGTTTTCTGGTAAGAAGAGTCACTATTGCACTGCCATTGCCATACAAAAGACAATTAGCACTGGCGTCTGTTCCCAGCAAGTACAGTGTATTGGACTGAAGAGGATCTACAGTTCTTGTCAGGTTTATAAGCAGAATTGAACTAGATATGGCCATTTGTGTAGGAAGCACAGTTTTTTTGTTCTGAGCAAGCTCACTGTTCGGACCCTATAGGAAACACAGTAGAGTAGAGGAGTGCTCTTTTCTCTAAAGCAGAGTGTGTTTCTTGTAAGGCGAGCTAGCATTTGTTTCCCAGGCCTAAATGGAGTTGAATCACATGCAGTTTCTGGTCCTACGAGCATGAGTTGTTTTATGGTAAGGAAAGTCACTATTGTGTTCCCATTGCCATACACAGTGCAAAGAGCACTCGCGTCTGTTCCCAGCAAGTACAGTGTATCGGACTGAAGAGGAGCTACTGTTCTTGTCAGTTTCCTAAGCAGAGTTGAACTAGATATGGCCCGTGTGAAGGAAGCACAGTTCATTTGTTCTGATCAAGCTCACTGTTCTGGCCCTATAGGAAACACAGTAGAGTAGAAGAGTGCTCTTTTCTCAAAAGCAGAGTGTTTTTCTTGTAAGGCGAGCTTGCGTTTCTTTCCAAGTCCTAAATGGAGTTGAGACACATGCAGTTTTTGGTCCTACGAGCAAGAGGTTTTTTCTGGTAAGAAGAGTCACTATTGCACTCCCATTGCCATACACAGAGCAAATAGTCCTGGCATCTGTTCCTAGCATGTACAGTGAATTGGACTGAAGAGGAGCTACTGTTCTTGTCAGTTTCCTAAGCAGAGATGAACTAGATATGGCCCGTGTGTGTAGGAAGCACAGTTCTTTTGTTCTGAGCAAGCTCACTGTTCCTAACCATAGGAAACACAGTAGAGTAGAAGAATGCTCTTTTCTCAAAAGCAGAGTGTGTTTCATGTAAGGCGAGCTAGCATTTGTTTCCCAGTCCTAAATGATGTTGAATCACATGCAGTTTCTGGTCCTACGAGCAAGAGTTGTTTTCTGGTAAGAAAAGTCACTATTGCGCTCCCATTGCCATACACAGTGCAAATAGCACTCCCGTGTGTTTCCAGCTAGTACAGGGTATCGTACTGAAGAGTAGCTACTGTTGTTGTCAGTTTCCTAAACAGAGTTGAACGAGATATGGCCCGTGTGTGTAGGAAGCTCAGTTCTTTTGTTCTGAGCAAGCTCACTGTTTTGACCACATAGGAAACACAGTAGAGTAGAAGAGTGCTCTTTTCTCAAAAGCAGGGTGTGTTTCTTGTAAGGCGAGCTAGTGTTTGTTTCCCAGTCCTAAATGGAGTTAAATCACATGCAGTTTCTGGTCCTACGAGCAAGAGTTGTTTTCTGGTAAGGAAAGTCACTATTACGCTCCCATTGCCATACACAGTGCAAATAGCACTCATGTCTGTTCCCAACAGGTACAGTGTATCGGACTGAAGAGGAGCTACTGTTCTTGTCAGTTTCATAAGCAGAGTTGAACTAGATATGGTCCGTGTGTAGGAAGCACAGTTTTCTGTTCTGAGCAAGCTCACTGTTTGGACTCCATAGGAAACACAGTAGAGTAGATGAGTGCTCTTTTCTCAAAAGCAGAGTGTGTTTCTTGTAAGGTGAGCTAGCATTTGTTTCCCAGTCCTAAATGGAGTTGAATCCCATTCAGTTTCTGGTCCTACGAGCAAGAGTTGTTTTCTGGTAAGGAAAGTCACTATTGTGCTCCCATTGCAATACACAGTGCAAATAGCACTCGCGTCTGTTATAAGCAAGTACAGTGTATCGGACTGAAGAGGAGCTACTGGTCTTGTCAGTTTCCCAAGCAGAGTTGAACTAGATATGGCCCGTGTGTGTATGAAGCACAGTTATTATGTTCTGAGCAAGCTCACTGTTCTGGCCCTATAGGAAACACAGTAGAGTAGAAGAGTGCTCTTTTCTCTAAAGCACAGTGTGTTTCTTGTAAGGCGAGCTCGCGTTTGTTTCCCAGTCCTAAATGGAGTTGAGTCACATGCAGTTTTTGGTATTACGAGCAAGAGTTGTTTTCTGGTAAGAAGAGTCACTATTGTGCTCCAAATGCCATACACAGTGCAAATAGCTCTCGCGTCTGTTCCCAGCAAGTACAGTGTATTGGACTGAAGAGGAGCTACTGTTCTTCTCAGTTTCCTAAGCAGAGTTGAACTAGATATGGCCCGTGAGTGTAGGAAGCACAGTTCATTTGTTCTGAGCAAGTCACTGTTCTGGCCCTATAGGAAACACAGGAGAGTAAAAGAGTGCTCTTTTCTAAAAAGCAGAGTGTGTTTCTTGTAAGGCGAGCTAGTGTTTTTTTTCCCAGTCCTAAATGGAGTTGAATCACATGCAGTTTCTGGTCCTACGAGCAAGAGTTGTTTTCTGGTAAGGAAAGTCACTATTGTGTTCCCATTGCCGTACACAGTGCAAAGAGCACTCGTTTCTGTTCCCAGCAGGTACAGTGTATCGGACTGAAGAGGAGCTACTGTTCTTGTCAGTTTCCTAAGCAGAGTTGAACTAGATATGGCCCGTGTGTGTAGGAAGCACAGTTCTTATGTTCTGAGCAAGCTCATTGTTCTGGCCCAATAGGAAACACAGTAGAGTAGATGAGTGCTCTTTTATCTAAAGCAGAGTGTTTTTCTTGTAAGGCGAGCTAGCGTTTGTTTCCTAGTCCTAAATGGAGTTGAATCACATGCAGTTTCTGGTTCTAGGAACAAGAGTTGTTTTCTGGTAAGGAAAGTCACATTGTGCTCCCATTGCCATACACAGTGCAAATAGCACTCGCGTCTGTTCCCAGCAAGTACAGTGTATTGGAGTGAAGAGGAGCTACTGTTCTTGTCAGTTTCCTAAGCAGAGTTGAACTAGATATGGCCCGTGTGTCTAGGAAGCACAGTTATTATGTTCTGAGCAAGCTCACTGTTCTGGCCCTTTAGGAAACACAGTAGAGTAGAAGAATGCTCTTTTCTCTAAAGCAGAGCGTGTTTCACGTAATGCGAGCTAGCGTTTTTTTTCCCAGTTATAAATAGTGTTGAATCACATGCAGTTTCTGGTCTTATGAGCAAGAGTTGTTTTCTGGTAAGGAAAGTCACTATATCGCTCCCATTGCCATACACAGTGCAAATAGCACTCCCGTCTGTTCGGAGCAAGTACAGTGTATTGGACTGAAGAGGAGCTACTATTCTTCTCAGTTTCCTAAGCAGAGTTGAACTAGATATGGCCCGTGTGTCTAGGAAGCACAGTTCATTTGTTCTGAGCAACCTCACTGTTCTGGCCCTATAGGAAACACAGTAGAGTAGAAGAGTGCTCTTTTCTCTAAAGAACAGTGTGTTTCAAGTAAGGCGAGCTAGCGTTTGTTTCCCAGTCCTATATGGAGTTGAATCACATGCAGTTTTTGGTCCTACGAGCAAGAGTTGTTTTCTGGTAAGGAAAGTCACTATTGTGCTCCCATTGCCATACACAGTGCAAGTAGCACTCGCGTCTGTTATAAGCAAGTACAGTGTATCGGACTGAAGAGAGGCTACTGTTCTTGTCAGTTTCCTAAGCAGAGTTGAACTAGATATGGCCCGTGTGTGTAGGAAGCACAGTTCTTTTGTTCTGAGAAAGCTCACTGTTCCCACCCATAGGAAACACAGTAGAGTAGAAGAGTGCTCTTTTCTCAAAAGCAGAGTGTGTTTCATGTAAGGCAAGCTAGCATTTTTTTCCCAGTCCTAAATGGAGTTGAATCACATGCAGATTCTGGTCCTACGAGCAAGAGTTGTTTTCTGGTAAGAAAAGTCACTATTGCGCTCCCATTACCATACACAGTGCAAATAACACTCGCGTGTGTTCCCAGCTAGTACAGGGTATCGTACTGAAGAGGAGCTACTGTTTTTGTCAGTTTCCTCAGCAGAGTTGAACTAGATATTGCCCGTGTGTGTAGGAAGCACAGCTTTTTTTTTCTGAGCAAGATCACTGTTCTGGCCCTATAGGAAACACTTTAGAGTATAAGAGGGCTCTTTTCTCAAAAGCAGAGTGTGTTTCTTGTAATGCAAGCTAGCGTTTGTTTCCTAGTCCTAAATGGAGTTGAATCTTATGCAGTTTCTGGTCCTACGAGCAAGAGTTGTTTTCTGGTAAGAAGAGTCAATATTGTGCTCCCATTGCCATACACAGTGCAAATAGCACTCGCGTCTGTTCCCAGCAAGTACAGTGTATCGGACTGAAGAGTAGCTACTGTTGTTGTCAGTTTCCTAAACAGAGTTGTACGAGATATGGCCCGTGTGTGTAGGAAGCTCAGTTCTTTTGTTCTGAGCAAGCTCACTGTTTTGACCACATAGGAAACACAGTAGAGTAGAAGAGTGCTCTTTTCTCAAATGCAGAATGTGTTTCTTGTAAGGCAAGCTAGTGTTTGTTTCCCAGTCCTAAATGGAGTTGAATCACATGCAGTTTTGGGTCCTACGAGCAAGAGTTGTTTTCTGGTAAGAAGAGTCACTATTGCACTGCCATTGCCATACAAAAGACAATTAGCACTGGCGTCTGTTCCCAGCAAGTACAGTGTATTGGACTGAAGAGGATCTACTGTTCTTGTCAGGTTTATAAGCAGAATTGAACTAGATATGGCCATTTGTGTAGGAAGCACAGTTTTTTTGTTCTGAGCAAGCTCACTGTTCGGACCCTATAGGAAACACAGTAGAGTAGAGGAGTGCTCTTTTCTCTAAAGCAGAGTGTGTTTCTTGTAAGGCGAGCTAGCATTTGTTTCCCAGGCCTAAATGGAGTTGAATCACATGCAGTTTCTGGTCCTACGAGCATGAGTTGTTTTATGGTAAGGAAAGTCACTATTGTGTTCCCATTGCCATACACAGTGCAAAGAGCACTCGCGTCTGTTCCCAGCAAGTACAGTGTATCGGACTGAAGAGGAGCTACTGTTCTTGTCAGTTTCCTAAGCAGAGTTGAACAAGATATGGCGCGTGTGTGTAGGAAGAACAGTTCTCTTGTTCTGAGCAAGTTCACTGTTCTGGTCCTATAAGAAACACAGTAGAGTAGAAGAGTGCTCTTTTCTCTAAAGCAGAGTGTGTTTCATGCAAGGCGAGCTAGCATTTGTTTCCCAGTCCTAAATGGAGTTGAATCACATGCAGTTTCTGGTCCTACGACTAAGAGTTTGTTTCTGGTAAGTAAAGACACTATTGCGCTCCCATTGCCATACATAGAGCAAATAGCACTCGGTCCGTTCCTAGCAAGTACAGTGCATCGGACTGAAGAGGAGCTACTGTTCTTGTCAGTTTCCTAAGCAGAGTTGAACTAGATATGGCCCGTGTGAAGGAAGCACAGTTCTTTTGTTCTGATCAAGCTCACTGTTCTGGCCCTATAGGAAACACAGTAGAGTTGAAGAGTGCTCTTTTCTCAAAAGCAGAGTGTTTTTCTTGTAAGGCGAGCTTGCGTTTCTTTCCCAGTCTTAAATGGAGTTGAGACACATGCAGTTTTTGGTCCTACGAGCAAGAGGTTTTTTCTGGTAAGAAGAGTCACTATTTTGCTCCCATTGCCATACACAGTGCAAAAAGCAATTGTGTCTGTTCCCAGTAAGTACAGTGTATTGGACTGAAGAGGAGCTACTGTTCTTATCAGTTTCCTAAGCAAAGTTGAACTAGATATGGCCCGTCAGTGTAGGAATCACAGTTCTTTTGTTCTGAGCATGCTCACTGTTCTTTCCCTATAGGAAACACAGTAGAGTAGAAGAGTGCTCTTTACTCAAAAGCAGAGTGTGTTTCTTGTAAGGCGAGCTAGTGTTTGTTTCCCAGTCCTAAATGGAGTTGAATCACATGCAGTTTCTGGTCCTAGGAGCAAGAGTTGTTTTCTGGTAAAGGAAAGTCACTATTGTGCTCCCATTGCCATACACAGTGCAAATAGCACTCGCGTCTGTTCCCAGCAAGTACAGTGTATTGGACTGAAGAGGAGCTACTGTTCTTTTCAGTTTCCTAAGCAAAGTTGAACTAGATATGGCCCGTCAGTGTAGGAATCACAGTTCTTTTGTTCTGAGCATGCTCACTGTTCTAACCCCATAGGAAACACAGTAGAGTAGAAGAGTGCTCTTTTCTCAAAAACAGAGTGTGTTTCTTGTAAGGCGAACCAGCATTTGTTTCTCAGTCCTAAATGGAGTTGAATCACATGCAGTGTCTGGTCCTATGAACAAGAGTTGTTTTCTGGTAAGGAAAGTCATTATTGCCCTCCCATTGCCATACACAGTACAAAAAGCAATTGTGTCTGTTCCCAGCAAGTACAGTGCATTGGACTGAAGGGGATCTACTGTTCTTATCAGTTTCCTAAGCAGAGTTGAACTAGATATGGTCGGTGTGTGTAGGAATCACAGTTTTTTTGTTCTGAGCAAGCTCACTGTTTGGACCCCATAGGAAACACAGTAGAGTAGAAGAGTGCTCTTTTCTCAAAAGCAGAGTGTGTTTCTTGTAAGGCGAGCTAGCGTTTTTTTCCCAGTCCAATATGGAGTTGAATCACATTCAGTTTCTGGTCCTACAAACAAGAGTTGTTTTTTGGTAAGAAGAGTCACTATTGTGCTGCCATTGCCATACACAGGACAAATAGCACTGGCGTCTTTTCCCAGCAAGTACAGTGTATTGGACGGAAGAGGATCTACTGTTCTTGTCAGGTTCCTAAGCAGATTTGAACTAGATATGGCCGTGTGTGTAGGAAGCACAGTTTTTTTTGTTCTGAGCAAGCTCACTGTTCTAACCCCATAGGAAACACAGTAGAGTAGAAGAGTGCTCTTTTCTCTAAAGCAGAGTGTGTTTCTTGTAAGGCGAGCTCGCGTTTGTTTCCCAGTCCTCAATGGAGTTGAGTCACAGGCAGTTTTTGGTCCTACGAGCAAGAGTTGTTTTCCTGTAAGAAGAGTCACTATTGTGCTCCAAATGCCATACACAGTGCAAATAGCACTCGCATCTGTTTCCATCAAGTACAGTGTATTGGACTGAATAGGAGCTACTGTTCTTGTCAGTTTCCTAAGCACAGTTGAACTAGATATTTCCCGTGTAGGAAGCACAGTTCTTTTGTTCTGAGCAAGCTCACTGTTTGGACCACATAGGAAACACAGTAGAGTAGAAGAGTGCTCTTTTCTCTAAAGCAGAGTGTGTTTCTTGTAAAGCGTGCTAGCGTTTGTTTCCAAGTCCTAAATGGAGTTGAATCACGTGCAGTTTCTGGTCCTACGAGCAAGAGTTGTTTTCTGGTAAGAAGAGCCACTATTGCGCTGCCATTGCCATACACAGGACAAATAGCACTGGAGTCTGTTCCCAGCAAGTACAATGTATTGGACTGAAGAGGAGCTACTGTTCTTGTCAGTTTCCTAAGCAGAGCTGAACTAGATATGGTCCGTGTGTGTAGTAAGCACAGTTCTTTTGTTCTGAGCAAGCTCACTGTTTGAACCCCATAGGAAACACAGTAGAGTTGAAGAGCGCTCTTTTCTCTAAAGCAGAGTGTGTTTCTTGTAAGGCGAGCTAGCGTTTGTTTCCCAGTCCTAAATGGAGTGGAATCACATGCAGTTTCTGGTCCGACGAGCAAGAGTTGTTTTCTGGTAAGAAGAGTCACTGTTGCGCTCCAAATGCCATATACAGTGGAAATAGCACTTGTGTCTGTTCCCAGCAAGTACAGTGTATCGGACTGAAGAGGAGCTACTGTTCTTGTCAGTTTCCTAAGCAGACTTGAAATAGATATGGTCCATGTGTGTAGGAAGCACAGTTCTTTTGTTCTGAGCAAGATCACTGTTTGGACCCCTAAGAAACACAGTAGAGTAGAAGAGTGCTATTTTCTCAAAAGCAGAGTGTGTTTCTTGTAAGGCGAGCTAGCGTTTGTTTCCCAGTCCTAAATGGAGTTGAATCACATGGAGTTTCTGGTACTACAAGCAGGAGATGTTTTTTGGTAAGAAGAGTCACTATTGCGCTGCCATTGCCATACACAGGACAAATAGCACTGGCGTCTTTTCCAAGCAAGTACAGTGTATTGGACGAAAGAGGATCTACTGTTGTTGTCAGGTTCCTAATCAGACTTGAACTAGATATGGCCTTGTGTGTAGGAAGCACAGTTTTTTTTGTTCTGAGCAAGCTCACTGTTCGGACCCCATAGGGAACACAGTAGAGTAGAAGAGTGCTCTTTTCTCTAAAGCAGAGTGTGTTTCTTGTAAGGCGAGCTCGCGTTTGTTTCCCAGTCCTAAATGGAGTTGAGTCACAGGCAGTTTTTGGTCCTACGAGCAAGAGTTGTTTTCTGGTAAGAAGAGTAACTATTGCGCTCCAAATGCAATACACAGTGCAAAGAGCACTCACGTCTGTTCCCAGCAAGTACAGTGTATTGGACTGAATAGGAGCAACTGTTCTTGTCA
Source organism: Peromyscus eremicus (assembly GCF_949786415.1). Taxonomy (NCBI): domain Eukaryota; kingdom Metazoa; phylum Chordata; class Mammalia; order Rodentia; family Cricetidae; genus Peromyscus; species Peromyscus eremicus. Next base: position 73,169 of record NW_026735805.1, on the reverse strand, counting down.
GTTTCCTAAGCAGAGTTGAACTAGATATGGCCCATGTGTAGGAAGCACAGTTCTTTTGTTCTGAGCAAGCTCACTGTTCGGACCCCATAGGAAACACAGTAGAGTAGAATTGTGCTCTTTTCTCAAAAGCAGAGTGTGTTTCTTGTAAGGTGAGCTAGCGTTTGTTTCCCAGTCCTAAATGGAGTTGAATCCCATGCAGTTTCTGTTCCTACGAGCAAGAGTTGTTTTCTGGTAAGGAAAGTAACTATTGAGCTCCCATTGCCATACACAGTGCAAATAGCACTCGCGTCTGTTCCCTGCAAATACAGTGTATCGGACTGAACAGGAGCTACTGTTCTTGTCAGTTTCCTAAGCAGAGTTGAACTAGATATGGTCGGTGTGTGTAGGAAGCACAGTTCTTTTGTTCTGAGCAAGCTCACTGTTAGGACCCCATAGGAAACACAGTAGAGTAGAATTGTGCTCTTTTCTCAAAAGCAGAGTGTGTTTCTTGTAAGGCGAGCTCGCGTTTGTTTCCCAGTCCTAAATGGCGTTGAATCCCATGCAGTTTCTGTTCCTACGAGCAAGAGTTGTTTTCTGGTAAGGAAAGTAACTATTGAGCTCCCATTGCCATACACAGTGCAAATAGCACTCGCGTCTGTTCCCAGCAAATACAGTGTATCGGACTGAAGTGGAGCTACTGTTCTTGTCAGTTTCCTAAGCAGAGTTGAACTAGATATGGTTGGTGTGTGTAGGAAGCACAGTTCTTTTGTTCTGAGCAAGCTCACTGTTCTGGCCCTATAGGAAACACAGTAGAGTAGAAGATTGCTCTTTTCTCTAAAGCAGAGTGAGTTTCTTGTAAGGAGAGCTAGCATTTGTTTCCCAGTCCTAAACGGAGTTGAATCATATGCAGTTTCTGGTCATACGAGCAAGAGTTGTTTTATGGTAAGAAGAGTCACTATTGCGCTCCAAATGCAATACACAGTGCAAAGAGCACTCGCGTCTGTTCCCAGCAAGTACAGTGTATTGGACTGAATAGGAGCTACTGTTCTTGTCAGTTTCATAAGCAGAGTTGAACTAGATATGGCCGTGTGTGTAGGAAGCACAGTTCTTTTGTTCTGAGCAAGCTCTCTGTTCGGACCCCATAGGAAACACAGTAGAGTAGAATTGTGCTCTTTTCTCAAAAGCAGAGTGTGTTTCTTGTAAGGCGAGCTAGCGTTTGTTTCCCAGTCTTAAATGGAGTTGAATCCCATTCATTTTTTGTTCCTACGAGCAAGAGTTGTTTTCTGGTAAGGAAAGTAACTATTGAGCTCCCATTGCCATACACAGTGCAAATAGCACTCGCGTCTGTTCCCTGCAAATACAGTGTATCGGACTGAAGAGGAGCTACTGTTCTTGTCAGTTTCCTAAGCAGAGTTGAACTAGATATGGTCGGTGTGTGTAGGAAGCACAGTTCTTTTGTTCTGAGCAAGCTCACTGTTCGGACCCCATAGGAAACACAGTAGAGTAGAATTGTGCTCTTTTCTCAAAAGCAGAGTGTGTTACTTGTAAGGCGAGCTAGCATTTGTTTCCCAGTCCTAAATGGAGTTGAATCCCATGCAGTTTCTGTTCCTACGAGCAAGAGTTGTTTTCTGGTAAGGAAAGTAACTACTGAGCTCCCATTGCCATACACAGTGCAAATAGCACTCGCGTCTGTTCCCAGCAAATACAGTGTATCGGACTTAGTGGAGCTACTGTTCTTGTCAGTTTCATAAGCAGAGTTGAACTAGATATGGTCGGTGTGTGTAGGAAGCACAGTTCTTTTGTTCTGAGCAAGCTCACTGTTCTGGCCCTATAGGAAACACAGTAGAGTAGAAGAGTGCTCTTTTCTCTAAAGCAGAGTGTGTTTCTTGTAAGGAGAGCTAGCGTTTGTTTCCCAGTCCTAAACGGAGTTGAATCATATGCAGTTTCTGGTCCTACGAGCAAGAGTTGTTTTATGGTAAGAAGAGTCACTATTGCGCTCCAAATGCAATACACAGTGCAAAGAGCTCTCGCGTCTGTTCCCAGCAAGTACAGTGTATTGGACTGAATAGGAGCTACTGTTCTTGTCTTTTTCCTAAGCAGAGTTGAACTAGATATGGCCCGTGTGTAGGAAGCACAGTTCTTAAGTTCTGTGCAAGCTCACTGTTCTGGCCCTATAAGAAACACAGTAGAGTAGAAGAGTGCTCTTTTCTCAAAAGCAGAGTGTGTTTCTTGTAAGGGGAGCTAGCGTTTGTTTCCCAGTCCTAAATGGAGTTGAATCACATGCAGTTTCTGGTCCTACGAGCAAGAGTTTTTTTCTGGTAAGAAGAGTCACTATTGCGCTGCCATTGCCATACACAGGACAAATAGCACTGGCGTCTGTTCCCAGCAAGGACAGTGTATTGGACTGAAGAGGATCTACTGTTCTTGTCAGGTTCCTAAGCAGAATTGAACTAGATATGGCCGTGTGTGTAGGAAGCACAGTTATTTTGTTCTGAGCAAGCTCTCTGTTCGGACCCCATAGGAAACACTGTAGAGTAGAATTGTGCTCTTTTCTCAAAAGCAGAGTGTGTTTCTTGTAAGGCGAGCTAGCATTTGTTTCCCAGTCCTAAATGGAGTTGAATCACATGCAGTTTCTGGTCCTACGCGCAAGAGTTGTTTTCTGGTAAGAAGAGTCACTATTGCGCTGCCATTGCCATACACAGTTCAAATAGCACTGTTGTCTGTTCCCAGGAGTACAGTATATTGGACTGAAGAGGATCTACTGTTCTTGTCAGGTTCTTAAGGAGAATTGAACTAGGTGTGGCGGTGTGTGTAGGAAGCACGTTTTTTTTGTTCTGAGCAAGCTCACTGTTTGGACCTCATAGGAAACACAGTAGAGTAAAAGAGTGCTCTTTTCTCAAAAGCAGAGTGTGTTTCTTGTAAGGCGAGCTAGAGTTTGTTTCCTAGTCCTAAATGGAGTTCAATCACAGGCAGTTTCCGGTCCTATGAGCAAGAGTTGTTTTCTGGTAAGGAAAGTTACTATTGTGCTCCCATTGCCATACACAGTGCAAATAGCACTCGCGTCTGTTCCCAGGAAGTACAGTGTATTGGACTGAATAGGAGCTAAGGTTCTTGTCAGTTTCCTAAGCAGAGTTGAACTAGTTATGGCCGTGTGTGTAGGAAGCACACTTTTTTTGTTCTGAGCAAGCTCACTGTTCGGAAACCATAGGAAACACAGTAGAGTATAGAGTGCTCTTTTCTCAAAAGCAGAGTGTGTTTCTTGGAAGGCGACCTAGCAATGATTCCCAGTCATAAATGGAGTTGAGTCACATGCAGTTTTTTGTCCTACGAGCAAGAGTTGTTTTCTGGTAAGACGAGTCACTATTGTGCTCAAATAGCCATACACAGTGCAAATAGCACTCGCGTCTGTTCCCCGCAAATACAGTGTATTGGACTGAAGAGGAGCTACTGTTCTTGTCAGTTTCCTAAGCAGAGTTGAACTAGATATGGCCCGTTTGTGTAGGAAGCACAGTTCTTTTGTTCTGAGCAAGCTCACTGTTCAGGCCCTATAGGAAACACAGTAGAGTAGAATAGTGCTCTTTTCTCTAAAGCAGAGTGTGTTTCTTGTAAGGCGAGCTAGCGTTTGTTTCCCAGTCCTAAATGGAGTTGATTCACATGCAGTTTTTGGTCCTACTAGCAAGAGTTGTTTTCTGGTAAGAAGAGTCACTGTTGCGCTCCAAATGCCATATACAGTGCAAATAGCACTCGCGTCTGTTCCCAGCAAGTACAGTGTATCGGACTGAAGAGGAGCTACTGTTCTTGTCAGTATCCTAAGCAGAATTGAACTAGATATGGCCCGTGTGTGAAGGAAGCACAGTTCTTATGTTCTGAGCAAGCTCACTGTTCTGGCCCTATAGGAAACACAGTAGAGTAGAAGAGTGCACTTTTCTTAAAAGCAGAGTGTGTTTCTTCTAAGGCGAGCTCGCGTTTGTTTCCCAGTCCTAAATGGAGTTGATTCACATGCAGTTTTTGGTCCTACTAGCAAGAGTTTTTTTCTGGTAAGAAGAGTCACTGTTGCACTCCAAATGCCATATACAGTGCAAATAGCACTCGCGTCTGTTCCCAGCAAGTACAGTGTATCGACTGAAGAGAAGCTACTGTTCTTGTCAGTATCCTAAGGAGAGTTGAACTAGATATGGCCCGTGTGTGTAGGAAGCACAGTTCTTTTGTTCTGAGGAAGCTCACTGTTTGGACCCCATAGGAAACACAGTAGAGTAGAAGAGAGCTCTTTTCTCTAAAGCAGAGTGTTTTTTCTTGTAAGGTGAGCTCGCGTTTGTTTCCCAGTCATAAATGGAGTTGAGACACATGCAGTTTTTGGTCCTACGAGCAAGAGTTGTTTTCTGGTAAGAAGAGTCACTATTGTGCTCCAAATGCCAAACACAGTGCAAATAGTACTCGTGTCTGTTCCCTTCAAGTACAGTGTATTGGACTGATTAGGAGCTACTGTTCTTGTCAGTTTCCTCAGCAGAGTTGAACTAGATATGGTCCGTGTGTGGGAAGCACAGTTCTTTTGTTCTGAGCAATTTCACTCTTTGGACCCCTTTGGAAACACAGTAGAGTAGAAGAGTGTTCTTTTCTCAAAAGCAGAGTGTGTTTCATGTAAGGCGAGCTAGCATTTGTTTCCCAGTCCTAAATGGAGTTGAATCACATGCAGTTTCTGGTCCTACGAGCAAGAGTTGTTTTCTGGTAAGGAAAGTCACTATTGCGCTCCCATTGCCATACACAGTGCAAATAGCACTCGCGTCTGTTCCCAGCAATTACAGTGTATTGGACTGAATAGGAGCTACTGTTCTTGTCAGTTTCCTAAGCAGAGTTGAACTAGATATGACCGTGTGTGTATGAAGCACATTTCTTTTGTTCTGAGCAAGCTCACTGTCTGGCCCTATAGGAATCACAGTAGAGTAGAAGAGTGCTCTTTTCTCAAAAGCAGATTGTGTTTCTTGTAAGGGGAGCTAGCATTTGTTTTCCAGTCCTATATGGAGTTGAATCCCATGCAGTTTCTGGTCCTACGAACAAGAGTTGTTTTCTGGTAAAGAAAGTCACTATTGCGCTCCCATTGCCATACACAGTGCAAATAGCACTCACGTCTGTTCCCAGCAAGTACAGTGTATCGGACTGAATAGGAGCTACTGTTCTTGTCAGTTTCCTAAGCAGAGTTGAACTAGATATGACCGTGTGTGTATGAAGCACATTTCTTTTGTTCTGAGCAAGCTCACTGTCTGGCCCTATAGGAATCACAGTAGAGTAGAAGAGTGCTCTTTTCTCAAAAGCAGATTGTGTTTCTTGTAAGGGGAGCTAGCATTTGTTTTCCAGTCCTATATGGAGTTGAATCCCATGCAGTTTCTGGTCCTACGAACAAGAGTTGTTTTCTGGTAAGGAAAGTCACTATTGCGCTCCCATTGCCATACACAGTGCAAATAGCACTCACGTCTGTTCCCAGCAAGTACAGTGTATTGGATGGAAGATGATCTACTGTTCTTGTCAGGTTCCTAAGCAGACTTGAACTAGATATGGCCGTGTGTGTAGGAAGCACAGTTTTTTTGTTCTGAGCAAGCTCACTGTTCTGGCCCTATTGGAAACACAGTAGAGTAGAAGAGTGCTCTTTTCTCTAAAGCAGAGTGTGTTTCTTGTAAGGCGAGCTAGCGTTTGTTTCCCAGTCCTACATGGAGTTGAATCACATGCAGTTTCTGGTCCTACGAGCAAGAGTTGTATTATGGTAAGAAGAGTCACTATTGTGCTGCCATTGCCATACACAGGACAAATAGCACAGTTGTCTGTTCCCAGCAGTACAGTGTATTGGACTGAAGAGGATCTACTGTTCTTGTCAGGTTCCTAAGCAGAATTGAACTAGATATGGCCGTGTGTGTAGGAAGCACAGTTCTTTTGTTCTGAACAAGCTCACTGTTCTGGCCCTATAGGAAACACAGTAGAGTAGAAGAGTGCTCTTTTTTCTAAAGCAGATTGTGTTTCTTGTAAGGCGAGCTAGCGTTTGTTTCCCAGTCCTAAATGGAGTTGAATCACATGCAGTTTCTGGTATTACGAGCAAGAGTTGTTTTATGGTAAGAAGAGTCACTATTGCACTGCCATTGCCATACACAGGACAAATAGCACTGGCTTCTGTTCCCAGCAAGTATAGTGTATTGGATTGAAGAGGATCTACTGTTCTTGTCAGGTTCCTAAGCAGAATTGAACTAGATATGGCCGTGTGTGTAGGAAGCACAGTTCTTTTGTTCTGAGCAAGCTCTCTGTTCGGACCCCATAGGAAACACAGTAGAGTAGAATTGTGCTTTTTTCTCAAAAGCAGAGTGTGTTTCTTGTAAGGGGAGCTAGCGTTTGTTTCCCAGTCCTATATGGAGTTGAGTCATATGCAGTTTCTGTTCCTACGAGCAAGAGTTTTTTCTGGTAGGAAGAGTCACTGTTGCGCTCCAAATGTCATATACAGTGCAAATAGCACTCGCGTCTGTTCCCAGCAAGTACAGTGTATGGGACTGAATAGGAGCTACTGTTCTTCTTAGTTTCCTAAGCAGACTTGAACTAGATATGGCCGTGGGTGTAGGAAGCACAGTTTTTTTGTTCTGAGCAAGCTCACTGTTCGGAACACATGAGAAACACAGTAGAGTAGAAGAGTGCTCTTTTCTCAAAAGCAGAGTGTGTTTTTGGAAGGCGAGCAAGCGTTTGTTTCCCAGTCCTAAATGGATTTGAGTCACATGCAGTTTTTTGTCCTACGAGGAAGAGTTGTTTTCTGGTAAGACGAGTCACTATTGTGCTCCAATTGCCATACACAGTGAAAATAGCACTCGCGTCTCTTCCGAGCAAGTACAGTGTATTGGACTGAAGAGGAGCTACTGTTCTTGTCAGTTTCCTAAGCAGAGTTGAACTAGATATGGCCCGTGTACGTAGGAAGCACAGTTATTTTTTTCTGAGCAAGCTCACTGTTTGGACACCATAGGAAATACAGTAGAGTAGAAGAGTGCTCTTTTCTCAAAAGGAGAGTGTGTTTCATGTAAGGCGAGCTAGCATTTGTTTCCCAGTCCTAAATGGAGTTGAATCACATGCAGTTTCTTGGTCCTACGAGCAAGAGTTGTTTTCTGGTAAGGAAAGTCACTATTGCGCTCCCATTGCCATACACAGTGCAAATAGCCCTCTCGTCTGTTCCCAGCAAGTACAGTGTATCGGACTGAAGAGGATCTACTGTTCTTGTCAGGTTCCTAAGCAGACTTGAACTAGATGTGGCCATGTTTGTAGGAAGCACAGTTTTTTTATTCTGAGCAAGCTCACTGTTCGGAACACATAGGAAACAGTAGAGTAGAAGAGTGCTCTTTTCTCTAAAGCAGAGTGTGTTTCTTGTAAGGCGAGCTGGCGTTTGTTTCCCAGTTCTAAATTGAGTGGAATCACATACAGTTTCTGGTCCTACGAGCAAGAGTTGTTTTCTGGTAAGACGAGTCACTATTGTGCTCCAATTGCCATACACAGTGCAAATAGCACTCGCGTCTGTTCCGAGCAAGTACAGTGTATTGGACTGAACAGGAGCTACTGTTCTTGTCAGTTTCCTAAGCAGAGTTGAACTAGATATGGCCCGTGTGTGTAGGAAGCACAGTTCTTTTGTTCTGAGCACCTCACTGTTTGGACCCCATAGGAAACACAGTAGAGTAGAAGAGTGTTCTTTTCTCTAAAGCAGAGTGTGTTTCTTGTAAGGCGAGCTGGCGTTTGTTTCCCAGTCCTAAATTGAGTGGAATCACATACAGTTTCTGGTCCTATGAGCAAGAGTTGTTTTCTGGTAAGGAAAGTCACTATAGCGCTCCCATTGCCATACACAGTGCAAATAGCACATGCATCTGTTCCCAGCAAGTACAGTGTATCAGACTGAAAAGGAGCTACTGTTCTTGTCAGTTTCCTAAGCAGAGTTGAACTAGATATGGCTCGTGTGTGTAGGAAGCACAGTTCTTATGTTCTGAGCAAACTCACTCTTCTGGCCCTATAGGAAACACAGTAGAGTAGAAGAGTGCACTTTTCTTAAAAGCAGAGTGTGTTTCTTGTAAGGCGAGCTCGCGTTTGTTTCCAAGTCCTAAATGGAGTTGAGTCACATGCAGTTTTTTGTCCTATGATCAAGAGTTGTTTTCTGGTAAGAAGAGTCACTGTTGCGCTCCAAATGCCATATACAGTGCAAATAGCACTCGCGTCTGTTCCCAGCAAGTACAGTGTATCAGACTGAATAGGAGCTACTGTTCTTGTCAGTTTCCTAAGCAGACTTGAACTAGATATGGCCGTGTGTGTAGGAAGCACAGTTTTTTTGTTCTGAGCAAGCTCACTGTTCGGAACACATAGGAAAAACAGTAGAGTAGATTAGTGCTCTTTTCTCAAAAGCAGAGTGTGTTTTTGGAAGGCGAGGTAGCGTTTGATTCCCAGTCCTAAATGGAGTTGAGTCACATGCAGTTTTTTGTCCTACGAGCAAGAGTTGTTTTCTGGTAAGACGAGTCACTATTGTGCTCCAATTGCCATACACAGTACAAATGGCACTCGCGTCTGTTCCGAGCAAGTACAGTGTATTGGACTGAAGAGGAGCTACTGTTCTTGTCAGTTTCCTAAGCAGAGTTGAACTAGATATGGCCAGTGTGTGTAGGAAGCACAGTTCTTTTGTTCTCAGCAAGCTCACTGTTTAGACTCCATAGGAAACACAGTAGTGTAGAAGAGTGCTCTTTTCTCAAAAGCAGAGTGTGTTTCATGTAAGGCGAGCTAGCATTTGTTTCCCAGTCCTAAATGGAGTTGAATCACATGCAGTTTCTGGTCCTACGTGCAAGAGTTGTTTTCTGGTAAGGAAAGTCATTATTGCGCTCCCATTTCCATACACAGTGCAAATAGCCCTCCCGTCTGTTCTGAGCAAGTACAGTGTATCGGATTGAAGAGGATCTACTGTTCTTGTCAGGTTCCTAAGCAGACTTGAACTAGATATGGCCGTGTTTGTTGGAAGCACAGTTTTTTTGTTATGAGCAAGCTCACTGTTCAGAACACATTGGAAACAGTAGAGTAGAAGAGTGCTCTTTTCTCAAAAGCAGAGTGTGTTTCTTGGAAGGCGAGCTAGTGTTTGTTTCCCAGTACTAAATGGAGTTGAGTCACATGCAGTTTTTTGTCCTATGAGCAAGAGTTGTTTTCTGGTAAGACGAGTCACTATTGTGCTCCAATTGCCATTTGCAGTGCAAATAGAACTCGCGTCTGTTCCCAGCAAGTACAGTGTATTGGACTGAATAGGAGCTACTGTTCTTGTCAGTTTCCTAAGAAGAGTTGAACGAGATATGGCCCGTGTGTGTAGGAAGCACAGTTCTTTTGTTCTGAGCAAGCTCACTGTTGGGACCCCATAGGAAACACAGTAGAGTAGAAGAGTGCTCTTTTCTCTAAAGCAGAGTGTGTTTCTTGTAAGGCGAGCTAGCGTTTGTTTCCTAGTCCTAAATGGAGTTGAATCACATGCAGTTTCAGGTGCTACGAACAAGAGTTCTTTTCTGGTAAGGAAAGTCACATTGCGCTCCCATTGCCATACACAGTGCAAATAGCACTCGCGTCTGTTCCCAGCAAGTACAGTGTATTGAACTGGATAGGTGCTATTGTTCTTGTCATTTTTCTAAGCAGATTTGAACTAGATATGATCCATGTTTTTAGGAAGCCCAGTTCTTTTGTTCTTTGCAAGCTCACTGTTTGTACCCCATTGGAAACACAGTAGAGCAGAAGAGTGCTCTTTTCTCTAAAGCAGAGTGTGTTACTTATAAGGCGAGCTAGCGTTTGTTTCGCAGTCCTAAATGGAGTTGAATCCCATGCAGTTTCTGGTACTACGAGCAAGAGTTGTTTTCTGGTAAAAAGATTCACTATTCCGCTGCCATTGCCATACACAGGACAAATAGCACTGGCGTCTGTTCGTAGCAAGTACAGTGTATTGGGCTGAAGAGGATCTATTGTTCTTGTCAGGTTCCTAAGCAGACTTGAACTAGATATGGCCGTGTGTGTAGGAAGCACAGTTTTTTTGTTCTGAGCAAGCTCACTGTTCGGACCCCATAGGAAACACAGTAGAGTAGAAGAGTGCTTTTTTCTCAAAAGCAGAGTGTGTTTCTTGTAAGGCGAGCTACCGTTTGTTTCCCAGTCCTAAATGGAGTGGAATCACATGCAGTTTCTGGTCCTACGACCAAGAGTTGTTTTCTGGTAAAGAAAGTCACTATTGCCGGGCGGTGGTGGCGCACGCCTTTAATCCCAGCACTCGGGAGGCAGAGCCAGGTGGATCTCTGTGAGTTCGAGGCCAGCCTGGGCTACCAAGTGAGTCCCAGGAAAGGCGCAAAGCTACACAGAGAAACCCTGTCTCGAAAAACCAAAAAAAAAAAAAAAAAAAAAAAAAAAAAACAAAACAAAAAAAAAAAAAAAAAAAAAAACAAGAAAAAAAAAAAAAAGAAAGTCACTATTGCGCTCCCTATGCCATACACAGTGCAAATAGCCCTCGTGTCTGTTCCCAGCAAGTACAGTGTATTGGACTGAAGAGGAGCTACTGTTCTTCTCAGTTTCCTAAGAAGAGTTGAACTAGGTATGGCCCGTGTGTTTAGGATGCACAGTTCTTTTTTTCTGAGCTAGCTCACTGTTCTGGCCCTATAGGAAGCACAGTAGAGTAGAAGAGTGCTCTTTTCTCAAAAGCAGAGTGTGTTTCTTGGAAGTCGAGCTAGCGTTTGTTTACCAGTCCTAAATGGAGTTGAGTCCCATGTAGTTTTTGGTCCTACGAGCAAGAGTTGTTTTCTGGTAAGACGAGTCACTATTGTGCTCCAATTGCCATACACAGTGCAAATAGCACTCGCGTCTGTTCCCCACAAGTAAAGTGTATTGGACTGAAGAGGAGCTACTGTTCTTGTCAGTTTCCTAAGCAGAGTTGAACTAGATATGGCCCGTGTGTTTAGGAAGCACAGTTATTATGTTCTGAGCAAGCTCATTGTTCTGGTCCTACAGGAAACACAGTAGAATAGAAGAGTGCTCTTTTCCCAAAAGCAGAGTATGTTTCTTGTAAGGCGAGCTAGCGTTTGTTTCCCAGTCCTAAATTGAGTGGAATCACATACAGTTTCTGGTCCTATGAGCAAGAGTTGTTTTCTGGTAAGGAAAGTCACTATAGCGCTCCCATTGCCATACACAGTGCAAATAGCACTCGCGTCTGTTCCCCACAAGTAAAGTGTATTGGACTGAAGAGGAGCTACTGTTCTTGTCAGTTTCCTAAGCAGAGTTGAACTAGATATGTCCGGTGTGTGTAGGACGCATAGTTCTTTTGTTCTGAGCAAGCTCACTGTTCGGACCCCATAGGAAACACAGTAGAGTAGAAGAGTGCTCTTTTCTCAAAAGCAGAGTGTGTTTCATGTAAGGCGAGCTAGCATTTGTTTCCCAGTCCTAAATGGAGTTGAATCACATGCAGTTTCTGGTACTACGAGCAAGAGTTGTATTCTGGTAAGGAAAGTCACTATTGTGCTCCCATTGCCATACACAGTGCAAATAGCACATGCGTCTGTTCCCAGCAAGTACAGTGTATTGGACTGAAGAGGAGCTACTGTTCTTCTCAGTTTCCTAAGCAGAGTTGAACTAGATATGGCCCGTGTGTCTAGGAAGCACAGTTCATTTGTTCTGAGCAAGCTAACTGTTCTGGCCCTATAGGAAACACAGTAGAGTAGAAGAGTGCTCTTTTCTCAAAAGCAGAGTGTGTTTCTTGTAAGGTGAGCTAGAGTTTGTTTCCCAGTCCTAAATGGAGTTGAGTCACATGCAGTTTTTGGTCCTATGAGCAAGAGTTGTTTTCTGGTAAGACGAGTCACTATTGTGCTCCAATTGCCATACACAGTGCACATAGCACTCGCATCTGTTCTCATCAAGTACAGTGTATCGGACTGAAGAGGAGCTGCTGTTCTTGTCAGTTTCCTAAGCAGAGTTGAAATAGATATGGCCCGTGTGTTTAGGAAGCACAGTTTTTATGTTCTGAGCAAGCTCACTGTTCTGGTCCTACAGGAAACACAGTAGAGTAGAAGAGTGCTCTTTTCTCTAAAGCAGAGTGTGTTTCTTGAAAGGCGAGCTCGCGTTTGTTTCCCAGTCCTAAATGGAGTTGAAACACAGACAGTTTCTGGTCCTACGAGCAAGAAATGTTTTCTGGTAAGGAAAGTCATTATTGTGCTCCCATTGCCATACACAGTGCAAGTAGCACTCGCGTCTGTTCCCAGAAAGTACAGTGTATCGGACTGAAGAGGAGCTACTGTTCTTGTCCGTTTCCTAAGCAGAGTTGAACTAGATATGGCCCATGTGTAGGAAGCACAGTTCTTTTGTACTGAGCAAGCTCACTGTTCTGGCCCTATGGGAAACACAGTAGAGTAGAAGAGTGCTCTTTTCTCTAATGCAGAGTGTGTTTCTTGTAAGGCGAACTAGTGTTTGTTTCCCTGTCCTAAATGGAGTTGAATCACATGCAGTTTCTGGTCCTACGAGCAAGAGTTGTTTTATGGTAAGAAGAGTCACTATTGCGCTGCCATTGCCATACACAGGACAAATAGCACTGGCGTCTGTTCCCAGCAATGACAGTGTATTGAACTGAAGATGATCTACTGTTCTTGTCAGGTTCCTAAGCAGACTTCAACTAGATATGGCCGTGTGTGTAGGAAGCACAGTTCGTTTGTTCTGAGCAAGCTCACTGTTCAGACCCCATAGGAAACACAGTAGAGTAGAAGAGTGCTCTTTTCTCAAAAGCAGAGGGTATTTCATGTAAGGCGAACTAGTGTTTGTTTCCCAGTCCTAAATGGAGTTGAATCACATGCAGTTTCAGGTCCTACGAACAAGAGTTGTTTTCTGGTAAGGAAAGTCACATTGCGCTCCCATTGCCATACAATGTGCAAATAGCACTCGCGTCTGTTCCCAGCAAGTACAGTGTATTGGACTGAAGAGGATCTACTGTTCTTGTCAGGTTCCTAAGCAGATTTGAACTAGATATGGCCGTGTGTGTAGGAAGCACAGTTCGTTTGTTCTGAGCAAGCTCACTGTTCGGACCCCATAGAAAACACAGTAGAGTAGAAGAGTGCTTTTTTCTCAAACGTAGAGTGTGTTTCTTTTAAGGCGAGCTAGCTTTTGTTTCCCATTCCTAAATGGAGTGGAGTCACATGCAGTTTCTGGTCCTACGAGCAAGAGTTGTTTTCTGGTAAGGAAAGTCACTGTTGTGCTCCCATTGCCATACACAGTGCAAATAGCCCTCCCGTCTGATCCCAGCAAGTACAGTGTATTGGACTGAAGAGGAGCTACTGTTCTTGTCAGTTTCCTAAGAAGAGTTGAACTAGATATGGCCCGTGTGTTTAGGAAGCACAGTTCTTTTTTTCTGAGCAAGCTCACTGTTCTGGCCCTATAGGAAGCACAGTAGAGTAGAAGAGTGCTCTTTTCTCAAAAGCAGAGTGTGTTTCTTGTAAAGCGAGCTAGAGTTTGTTTCCCAGTCCTAAATGGAGTTGAGTCACACGCAGTTTTTTGTTCTATGAGCAAGACTTGTTTTCTGGTAAGACGAGTCACTTTTGTGCTCCAATTGCCATACACAGTGCAAATAGCACTGGCGTCTGTTCCCAGCGAGTACAGTGTATTGGACTGAAAAGGATCTGCTGTTCTTGTCAGTTTCCTAAGCAGAGTTGAACTAGATATGGCCCGTGTGTGGGAAGCACAGTTCATTTGTTCTGAGCAAGCTCACTGTTCTGGCCCTGTAGGAAACACAGTAGAGTAGAAGAGTGCTCTTTTTCTAAAGCAGAGTGTGTTTCTTGTAAGGCGAGCTAGCATTTGTTTCCCAGTCCTAAATGGCGTTGAATCACATGCAGTTTGTGGTCCTATGTGCAAGAGCTGTTTTCTGGTAAGCAAAGTCACTATTGCACTCTAATTGCCATACACAGTGTAAATAGCACTCGCGTCTGTTCCCAGCAATACAGTGTATTGGACTGAAGAGGAGCTACTGTTCTTGTCAGTTTCCTAAGCAGAGTTGAACTACATATGCTCCGTGTGTGTAGGAAGCACAGTTCTTTTGTTTTGAGCAAGCTAACTGTTCTGGCCCTATAGGAAACACAGTAAAGTAGAAGAGTGCTCTTTTCCCAAAAGTGGAATGTGTTTCTTGTAAGGTGAGCTAGAGTTTGTTTCCCAGTCCTAAATGGAGTTGAGTCACATGCAGTTTCTGGTCGTACGAGCAAGAGTTGTTTTCTGGTAAGACGAGTCACTATTGTGCTCCAATTGCCATACAAGTGCAAATAGCACTCGCGTCTGTTCTCAGCAAGTACAGTGTATCGGACTGAAGAGGAGCTGCTGTTCTTGTCAGTTTCCTAAGCAGAGTTGAACTAGATATGGCCCGTGTGTTTAGGAAGCACAGTTATTATGTTCTGAGCAAGCTCACTGTTCTGGTCCTACAGGAAACACAGTAGAGTAGAAGAGTGCTCTTTTCTCTAAAGCAGAGTGTGTTTCTTGTAAGGCGAGCTCACGTTTGTTTCCCAGTCCTAAATGGAGTTGAATCACAGACAGTTTTTGGTCCTACGAGCAAGAGTTGTTTTCTGGTAAGAAGAGTCACTATTGCGCTCCAAATGCCATACACAGTGCAAATAGCACTGTGTCTGTTCCCAGCAAGAACAGTGTATTAGACTGAATAGGAGCTACTGTTCTTGTCAGTTTCCTAAGCAGAATTGAACTAGATATGGCCGTGTGTGTAGGAAGCACAGTTCTTTTGTTCTGAGCAAGCTCACTGTTCGGACCCCATAGAAAACAAAGTAGAGTAGAAGGGTGCTCTTTTCCCAAAAGCAGATTATGTTTCTTGTAAGGCGAGCTAGCGTTTGTTTCCCAGTCCTAAATGGAGGTGAATCACATGCAGTTTCTGGTCCTACGAGCAAGAGTTGTTTTCTGGTAAGGAAAGTCACTATTGTGCTCACATTGCCATACACAGTGCAAATAGCACTCGCGTCTGTTCCCAGCAAGTACAGTGTATCGGACTGAAGAGGAGCTACTGTTCTTGTCAGTTTCCTAAGCAGAGTTGAACTAGATAAGGCCCGTGTGTGTAGGAAGCACAGTTCTTATGTTCTGAGCAAGCTCACTGTTCTGGCCCTATAGGAAACACAGTAGAGTAGAAAAGTGCTCTTTTCTCAAAAGCAGAGTGTTTCTTGTAAAGCGAGCTAGCGTTTGTTCCCTAGTCCTAAATGGAGTTGAATCACATGCAGTTTCTCGTCCTAAGAACAAGAGTTTTTTTCTGGTAAGGAAAGTCACTATTGCGCTCCCATTGCCATACACAGGGCAAATAGCACTCGCGTCTTTTCCCAGCAAGTACAGTGTATTGGACTGAAGAGGATCTACTGTTCTTGTCAGGTTCCTAAGCAGAATTGAACTAGATATGGCCGTGTGTGTAGGAAGCACAGTTCTTTTGTTCTGAGCAAGCTCACTGTTCGGACCCCATAGGAAACACAGTAGAGTAGAAGAGTGCTCTTTTCTCACAAGCAGAGTGTGTTTCTGGTAAGGCGAGCTAGCGTTTGTTTTCCACTCCTAAATGGAGTTGAATCACATGCAGTTTGTGTTCCTAGGAGCAAGAGTTGTTTTCTGTTAAGGAAAGTCACTATTGCGCTCTCATTGACATACACAGTGCAAATAGCACTCGCGTCTGTTCCCAGCAAGTACAGTGTATTGGACTGAAGAGGAGCTACTGTTCTTGTCAGTTTCCTAAGCAGAGTTGAACTAGATATGGTCCCTGTGTGTAGGAAGCACAGTTCTTATGTTCTAAGCAAGCTCACTGTTCTGGCCGTATAGGAAACATAGTAGAGTAGAAGAGTGCTCTTTTCTCAAAAGCAGAGTGTGTTTCTTGTAAGGCAAGCTAGCGTTTGTTTCCCAGTCCTAAATGGAGTTGAATCACATGCAGTTTCAGGTCCTACGAACAAGAGTTGTTTTCTGGTAAGGAAAGTCACATTGCACTCCCATTGCCATACACTGTGCAAATAGCACTCGCATCTGTTCCCAGCAAGTACAGTGTATTGGACTGAAGAGGATCTACTGTTCTTGTCAGGTTCCTAAGCAGACTTGAACTAGATATGGCCGAGTGGGTAGGAAGCACAGTTTTTTTGTCCTGAGCAAGCTCAGTGTTCGGAACCCATAGAAAACACAGTAGAGTAGAAGAGTGCTTTTTTCTCAAACGTAGAGTGTGTTTCTTTTAAGGCGAGCTAGTGTTTGTTTCCCATTCCTAAATGGAGTGGAATCACACGCAGTTTCTGGTCCTACGAGCAAGAGTTGTTTTCTGGTAAGGAAAGTCACTATTGTGCTCCCATTGCCATACACAGTGAAAATAGCCCTCCCGTCTGTTCCCAGCAAGTACAGTGTATTGGACTGAAGAGGATCTACTGTTCTTGTCAGTTTCCTAAGCAGAGTTGAACTAGACATGGCCCGTGTGTGGGAAGCACAGTTCTTTTGTTCTGAGC
Organism: Peromyscus eremicus; assembly: GCF_949786415.1. Taxonomy (NCBI): domain Eukaryota; kingdom Metazoa; phylum Chordata; class Mammalia; order Rodentia; family Cricetidae; genus Peromyscus; species Peromyscus eremicus. The sequence continues at coordinate 56,703 of NW_026735805.1, read as the reverse complement.
AAGCTCACTGTTCTGGCCCTGTAGGAAACACAGTAGAGTAGAAGAGTGCTCTTTTCTAAAGCAGAGTGTGTTTCTTGTAAGGCGAGCTAGCATTTGTTTCCCAGTCCTAAATGGCGTTGAATCACATGCAGTTTGTGGTCCTACGAGCAAGAGTTGTTTTCTGGTAAGCAAAGTCACTATTGCACTCTAATTGCCATACACAGTGTAAATAGCACTCGCGTGTGTTCCCAGCAAGTACAGTGTATTGGACTGAAGAGGAGCTACTGTTCTTGTCAGTTTCCTAAGCAGAGTTGAACTACATATGGTCCGTGTGTGTAGGAAGCACAGTTCTTTTGTTCTGAGCAAGCTAACTGTTCTGGCCCTATAGGAAACACAGTAGAGTAGAAGAGTGCTCTTTTCCCAAAAGTAGAATGTGTTTCTTGTAAGGTGAGCTAGAGTTTGTTTCCCAGTCCTAAATGGAGTTGAGTCACATGCAGTTTCTGGTCGTACGAGCAAGAGTTGTTTTCTGGTAAGGAAAGTCACTATTGCGCTCTCATTGACATACACAGTGCAAATAGCACTCGCGTCTGTTCCCAGCAAGTACAGTGTATTGGACTGAAGAGGAGCTACTGTTCTTGTCAGTTTCCTAAGCAGAGTTGAACTAGATATCCCCTGTGTGTAGGAAGCACAGTCCTTTTGTTCTGAGCAAGCTCACTGTTCTGGCCATAGAGGAAACACAGTAGAGTAGAAGAGTGCTCTTTTCTCAAAAGCAGAGTGTGTTTCTTGTAAGGCGAGCTAGCGTTCGTTTCCCATTCCTAAATGGAGTTGAATCACATGCAGTTTCTGGTCCTACGGGCAAGAGTTGTTTTCTGGTAAGGAAAGTCTCTATTGCGCTCCCATTGCCATACACAGTGCTAATAGCACTCGCGTCTGTTCCCAGCAATTACAGTGTATCAGACTGAAGAGGAGCTACTGTTCTTGTCAGTTTCCTAAGCAGAGTTGAACTAGATATGGCCCGTGTGTGTATGAAACACAGTTCTTATGTTCTAAGCAAGCTCACTGTTTGGACCCAAAAGGAAACACAGTAGAGTAGAAGAGTGCTCTTTTCTCAAAAGCAGAGTGTGTTTCTTGTAAGGCAAGCTAGCGTTTGTTTCCTAGTCCTAAATGGAGTTGAATCACATGCAGTTTCAGGTCCTATGAACAAGAGTTGTTTTCTGGTAAGGAAAGTCACATTGCGCTCCCATTGCCATACACTGTGCAAATAGCACTCGCGTCTGTTCCCAGCAAGTACAGTGTATTGGACTGAAGAGGATCTACTGTTCTTGTCAGGTTCCTAAGCAGACTTGAACTAGATATGGCCGTGTGAGTAGGAAGCACAGTTTTTTTTGTTCTGAGCAAGCTCACTGTTCGGACCCATAGAAAACACAGTAGAGTAGAAGAGTGCTTTTTTCTCAAACGTAGAGTGTGTTTCTTTTAAGGCGAGCTAGCTTTTGTTTCCCATTCCTAAATGGAGTGGAATCACATGCAGTTTCTGGTCCTACGAGCAAGAGTTGTTTTCTGGTAAGGAAAGTCACTATTGTGCTCCCATTGCCATACACAGTGCAAATAGCCCTCCCGTCTGTTCCCAGCAAGTACAGTGTATTGGACTGAAGAGGAGCTACTGTTCTTGTCAGTTTCCTAAGAAGAGTTGAACTAGATATGGCCCGTGTGTTTAGGAAGCACAGTTCTTTTTTTCTGAGCAAGCTCACTGTTCAGGCCCTATAGAAACACAGTAGAGTAGAAGAGTGCTCTTTTCTCAAATGCAGAGTGTGTTTCTTGTAAAGCGAGCTAGAGTTTGTTTCCCAGTCCTAAATGGAGTTGAGTCACATGCAGTTTTTTGTTCTATGAGCAAGAGTTGTTTTCTGGTAAGACGAGTCACTATTGTGCTCCAATTGCCATACACAGTGCAAATAGCACTGGCGTCTGTTCCCAGCAAGTACAGTGTATTGGACTGAAGAGGATCTACTGTTCTTGTCAGTTTCCTAAGCAGAGTTGAACTAGATATGGCCCGTGTGTGGGAAGCACAGTTCTTTTGTTCTGAGCAAGCTCACTGTTCTGGCCCTGTAGGAAACACAGTAGAGTAGAAGAGTGCTCTTTTTCTAAAGCAGAGTGTGTTTCTTGTAAGACGAGCTAGTATTTGTTTCCCAGTCCTAAATGGCGTTGAATCACATGCAGTTTGTGGTCCTACGAGCAAGAGTTGTTTTCTGGTAAGCAAAGTCACTATTGCACTCTAATTGCCATACACAGTGTAAATAGCACTCGCGTGTGTTCCCAGAAAGTACAGTGTATTGGACTGAATAGGAGCTACTGTTCTTGTCAGTTTCCTAAGCAGAGTTGAACTACATATGGTCCGTGTGTGTAGGAAGCACAGTTCTTTTGTTCTGAGCAAGCTAACTGTTCTGGCCCTATAGGAAACACAGTAGAGTAGAAGAGTGCTCTTTTCCCAAAAGTAGAATGTGTTTCTTGTAAGGTGAGCTAGGGTTTGTTTCCAGTTCCTAAAGGGAGTTGAGTCACATGCAGTTTCTGGTCGTACGAGCAAGAGTTGTTTTCTTGTAAGACGAGTCACTATTGTGCTCCAATTGCCATACACAGTGCAAATAGCACTCGCGTCTGTTCTCAGCAAGTACAGTGTATCGGACTGAAGAGGAGCTGCTGTTCTTGTCAGTTTCCTAAGCAGAGTTGAACTAGATATGGCCCTTGTGTTTAGGAAGCACAGTTATTATGTTCTGAGCAAGCTCACTGTTCTGGTCCTATAGGAAACACAGTAGAGTAGAAGAGTGCTCTTTTCTCTAAAGCAGAGTGTGTTTCTTGTAAGGCGAGCTCGCGTTTGTTTCCCAGTCCTAAATGGAGTTGAATCACAGACAGTTTTTGGTCCTACGAGCAAGAGTTGTTTTCTGGTAAGAAGAGTCACTATTGCGCTCCAAATGCCATACGCAGTGCAAATAGCACTCGTGTCTGTTCCCAGCAAGTACACTGTATTGGACTGAATAGGAGCTACTGTTCTTGTCAGTTTCCTAAGCAGAATTGAACTAGATATGGCCGTGTGTGTAGGAAGCACAGTTCTTTTGTTCTGAGCAAGCTCACTGTTCGGACCCCATAGAAAACAAAGTAGAGTAGAAGAGTGCTCTTTTCCCAATAGCAGAGTGTGTTTCTTGTAAGGCGAGCTAGCGTTTGTTTCCCAGTCCTAAATGGAGTTGAATCACATGCAGTTTCTGGTCCTACGAGCAAGAGTTGTTTTCTGGTAAGGAAAGTCACTATTGTGCTAACATTGCCATACACAGTGCAAATAGCACTCGCGTCTGTTCCCAGCAAGTACAGTGTATCAGACTGAAGAGGAGCTACTGTTCTTGTCAGGTTCCTAAGCAGAATTGAACTAGATATGGCAGTGTGTATAGGAAGCACAGTTCTTTTGTTCTGAGCAAGCTCACTGTTCGGACCCCATAGGAAACAGTAGAGCAGAAAAGTGCTCTTTTCTCAAAAGCAGAGTGTGTTTCTTGTAAGGCGAGCTAGCGTTTGTTTTACAGTCCTAAATGGAGTTGAATCACATGCAGTTTGTGTTCCTAGGAGCAAGAGTTGTTTTCTGTTAAGGAAAGTCACTATTGTGCTCTCATTGACATACACAGTGCAAATAGCACTCTCGTCTGTTCCCAGCAAGTACAGTGTATTTTTCTGAAGAGGAGCTACTGTTCTTGTCAGTTTCCTAAGCAGAGTTGAACTATATATGGCCCCTGTGTGTAGGAAGCACAGTCCTTTTGTTCTGAGCAAGCTCACTGTTCTGGCCATAGAGGAAACACAGTAGAGTAGAAGAGTGCTCTTTTCTCAAAAGCAGAGTGTGTTTCTTGTAAGGCGAGCTGGCGTTTGTTTCCCATTCCTAAATGGAGTTGAATCACATGCAGTTTCTGGTCCTAAGAGCAAGAGTTGTTTTCTGGTAAGGAAAGTCACTATTGCGCTCCCATTGCCATACACAGTGCTAATAGCACTCTCGTCTGTTCCCAGCAAGTACAGTGTATCGGACTGAAGAGGAGCTACTGTTCTTGTCAGTTTCCTAAGAAGAGTTGAACTAGATATGGCCCGTGTGTTTAGGAAGCACAGTTCTTTTTTTCTGAGCAAGCTCACTGTTCTGGCCCTATAGGAACACAGTAGAGTAGAAGAGTGCTGTTTTCTCAAAAGCAGAGTGTGTTTCTTGTAAAGCGAGCTAGAGTTTGTTTCCCAGTCCTAAATGGAGTTGAGTCACATGCAGTTTTTTGTTCTATGAGCAAGAGTTGTTTTCTGGTAAGACGAGTCACTATTGTGCTCCAATTGCCATACACAGTGCAAATAGCACTGGCGTCTGTTCCCAGCAAGTACAGTGTATTGGACTGAAGAGGATCTACTGTTCTTGTCAGTTTTCTAAGCAGAGTTGAACTAGATATGGCCCGTGTGTGGGAAGCACAGTTCTTTTGTTCTGAGCAAGCTCACTGTTCTGGCCCTGTAGGAAACACAGTAGAGTAGAAGAGTGCTCTTTTTCTAAAGCAGAGTGTGTTTCTTGTAAGGCGAACTAGCATTTGTTTCCCAGTCCTAAATGGCGTTGAATCACATGCAGTTTGTGGTCCTACGAGCAAGAGTTGTTTTCTGGTAAGCAAAGTCACTATTGCACTCTAATTGCCATACACAGTGTAAATAGTACTCGCGTGTGTTCCCAGCAATTACAGTGTATTGGACTGAAGAGGAGCTACTGTTCTTGTCAGTTTCCTAAGCACAGTTGAACTACATATGGTCCGTGTGTGTAGGAAGCACAGTTCTTTTGTTCTGAGCAAGCTAACTGTTCTGGCCCTATAGGAAACACAGTAGAGTAGAAGAGTGCTCTTTTCCCAAAAGTAGAATGTGTTTCTTGTAAGGTGAGCTAGAGTTTGTTTCCAGTTCCTAAATGGAGTTGAGTCACATGCAGTTTCTGGTCGTACGAGCAAGAGTTTTTTTCTGGTAAGACGAGTCACTATTGTGCTCCAATTGCCATACACAGTGCAAATAGCACTCGCGTCTGTTCTCAGCAAGTACAGTGTATCGGACTGAAGAGGAGCTACTGTTCTTGTGAGTTTGCTAAGCAGAGTTGAACTAGATATGGCCCGTGTGTGTAGGAAACACAGTTCTTATGTTCTAAGCAAGCTCATTGTTCTGGCCCTATAGGAAACACAGTAGAGTAGAAGAGTGCTCTTTTCTCAAAACACTGTGTGTTTCTTGTAAGGCAAGCTAGCGTTTGTTTCCTAGTCCTAAATGGAGTTGAATCACATGCAGTTTCAGGTCCTATGAACAAGAGTTGTTTTCTGGTAAGGAAAGTCACATTGCGCTCCCATTGCCAAACACTGTGCAAATAGCACTCGCGTCTGTTCCCAGCAAGTACAGTGTATTGGACTGAAGAGGATCTACTGCTCTTGTCAGGTTCCTGAGCAGACTTGAATTAGATATGGCCGTGTGTGTAGGAAGCACAGTTTTTTTGTTCTGAGCAAGCTCACTGTTCGGACCCCATAGAAAACACAGTAGAGTAGAAGAGTGCTTTTTTCTCAAACGTAGAGTGTGTTTCTTTTAAGGCGAGCTAGCTTTTGTTTCCCATTCCTAAATGGAGTGGAATCACACGCAGTTTCTGGTCCTATGAGCAAGAGTTGTTTTCTGGTAAGGAAAGTCACTATTGTGCTCCCATTGCCATACACAGTGCAAATAGCCCTCCCGTCTGTTCCCAGCAAGTACAGTGTATTGGACTGAAGAGGAGCTACTGTTCTTGTCAGTTTCCTAAGAAGAGTTGAACTAGATATGGCCCGTGTGTTTAGGAAGCACAGTTCTTTTTTTCTGAGCAAGCTCACTGTTCTGGCCCTATAGGAACACAGTAGAGTAGAAGAGTGCTCTTTTCTCAAAAGCAGAGTGTGTTTCTTGTAAAGCGATCTAGAGTTTGTTTCCCAGTCCTAAATGGAGTTGAGTCACATGCAGTTTTTTGTTCTATGAGCAAGAGTTGTTTTCTGGTAAGACGAGTCACTATTGTGCTCCAATTGCCATACACAGTGCAAATAGCACTGGCGTCTGTTCCCAGCAAGTACAGTGTATTGGACTGAAGAGGATCTACTGTTCTTGTCAGTTTCCTAAGCAGAGTTGAACTAGATATGGCCCGTGTGTGGGAAGCACAGTTCTTTTGTTCTGAGCATGCTAATTGTTCTGGCCATAGAGGAAACACAGTAGAGTAGAAGAGTGCTCTTTTCTCAAAAGCAGAGTGTGTTTCTTGTGAGCAGAGCTAGCGTTTGTTTCACAGTCCTAAACGGAGGTGAGTCACATGCAATTTGTGGTCCTAAGAGCAAGAGTTGTTTTCTGGTAAGAAGAGTCACTATTGCGCTCCCATTGTCATACAGAGGGCAAATAGTACTGGTGCCTGTTCCCAGCATGTGCAGTGTATTTGACTGGAGGGTATACTGTTCTTGTCAGCTTCCTAAGCTGAATTGAACTAGATATGGCCGTGTGTGTAGGAAGCACACTTCTTTTGTTCTGTGCAATCTCACTGTTCTGGCCCTATAGGAAACACAGTAGAGTAGAAGAGTGCTCTTTTCTCAAAAGCAGAGTGTGTTTCTTGCAAGGAGAGCTAGCGTTTTTTTTCCCAGTCCTATATGGAGTTGAATCACATGCAGTTTCTGATCCTATGAGCAAGAGTTGTTTTCTGGTAAGAAGAGTCACTATTGCGCTCCCATTGTCATACACAGGGCAAATAGCACTGGCGTCGGTTCCCAGCATGTACAGTGTATTGGACTGAAGAGAATCTACTGTTCTTCTCTGGTTCCTAAGCAGAAATGAACTAGATATGGCCGTGTATGTAGGAAGCACAGTTCTTTTGTTCTGAGCATGCTCACTGTTCGGACCCCATAGGAAACACAGTAGAGTAGAAGAGTGATCTTTTCTCTAAAGCAGAGTGTGTTTCTTGTAAGGCGAGCTAGCGTTTGTTTCCCAGACCTAAATGGAGTTGAATCACATGCAGTTTCTGGTCCTACAAGCAAGAGATGTTTTCTGGTAGGGAAAGTCACTATTGCGATCTCATTGACATACACAGTTCAAATAGCACTTGCTTCTGTTCCCAGCAAGTACAGTGTATTGGACTGAAGAGGAGCTACTGTTCTTGTCAGTTTCCTAAGCAGAGTTGAACTAGATATGGCCCGTGTGTGTAGGAAGCACAGGTCTTTTGTTCTGAGCAAGCCCACTGTTCAGACCCCATAGGAAACCCAGTAGAGTAGATGAGTGCTCTTTTCTCAAAAGCAGAGTGTGTTTCTTGTAGGCAAGCTAGCTTTTGTTTCCCAGTCCTAAATGGAGTTGAATCCCATGCAGTTTCTGGTCCTACGAGCAAGAGTTGTTTTCTGGTAAGAAGAATCACTATTGCGCTCACAATGTCATACACAGTGCAAATAGCTTTGGCGTCGGTTCCCAGCAAGTACAGTGTATTGGACTGAAGAGGAGCTACTGTTCTTGTCAGTTTCCTAAGCAGAGTTGAACTAGATATGGCCCGTGTGTGTAGGAAGCACAGTTATTTTTTTCTAAGCAAGCTTACTGTTCGGACCCCATTGGAAACACAGTAGTGTAGAGGAGTGCTCTTTTCTCAAAAGCAGAGTGTGTTTCTTGTAAGGCGAGCTAGCGTTTTTTTCCCAGTCCTATATGGAGTTGAATCCCATGCAGTTTCTGGTCCTACGAGCAAGAGTTGTTTTCTGGTAAGAAGAGTCACTATTGTGCTCCCATTGTCATACACAGGGCAAATAGCACTGGCGTCGGTTCCCAGCAAGTACAGTGTATTGGACTGAAGAGGATCTACTGTTCTTGTCAGTTTCCTAAGCAAAATTGAACTAGATATGGCCGTGTGTGTAGGAGGCACAGTTCTCTTGTTCGGATCAAGCTCACTGTTCTGGCCCTATAGGAAACACAGTGGAGTAGAAGAGTGCTCTTTTCTCAAAAGCAGAGTGTGTTTCTTGTAAGGCGAGCTAGCGTTTGTTTCCAGTCCTAAATGGAGTTGAATCACATGCAGTTTTTGGTCCTACCAGCAAGAGTTGTTTTCTCTAAAGGAAAGTCACTATTGCGCTCCTTTTGCCTTACACAGTGCAAATAGCAGTCACGTCTGTTTCCAGCAAGTACAGTGTATTGGACTGAAGAGGAGCTACTGTTCTTGTCAGTTTCCTAAGCAGAGTTGAACTAGATATGGCCCATGTGTGTAGGAAGCACAGTTCTTTTGTTCTGAGCAAGCTCACTGTTCAGACCCCATTGGAAACACAATAGAGTAGAAGCGTGCTCTTTTCTCAAAAGCAGAGTGTGTTTCTTGTAAGGCAAGATAGCGTTTGTTTCCCAGTACTAAATGGAGTTGAATCCCATGCAGTTTGTGGTCCTACGAGCAAGAGTTGTTTTCTGGTAAGAAGAGTCACTATTGTGCTCCCATTGTCATACACAGGGCTAATAGCACTGGCGTCTGTTCCCAGCATGTACAGTGTGTTGGACTGAAGAGGATCTACTGTTCTTGTCAGTTTCCTAAGCAGAATTGAACTAGATATGGCCGGGTGTGTAGGAAGCACAGTTCTCTTGTTCTGATCAAGCTCACTGTTCTGGCCCTATAGGATACACAGAAGAGTAGAAGAGTGCTCTTTTCTCAAAAACAGAATGTGTTTCTTGTAAGGCGAGCTAGCGTTTGTTTCCCCGTCCTAAATGGAGTTGAATCACATGCAGTTTCTGGTCATATGAGCAAGAGTTGTTTTCTGGTAAGGAAAGTCACTGTTGTACTTCCATTGCCATACATAGTGCAAATAGCACTCGCGTCTGTTCCCAGCAAGTACAGTGTATTGGACTGAAGAGGAGCTACTGTTCTTGTCATTTTCCTAAGAGGAGTTGAACCAGATATGGCCCATGTATGTAGGAAGCACACTTCTTTTGTTCTGAGAAAGCTCACTGTGCGGACACCATAGGAAACACAGTAGAGTAGATGAGTGCTCTCTTCTCAAAATTTGATTGTGTTTCTGGAAAGGCGAGCTAGTGTTTGTTTCCCAGTCAGAAATGGAGTTGAATCCCATTCAGTTTGTGGTCCTATGAGCAAGAGTTGCTTTCTGTTAAGAAGAGTCACTATTGTCCTCCCATTGCCATACGCAGTGCAAATAGCACTTGCGTCTGTTCCCAGCAAGTACAGTGTATTGGACTGAAGAGCAGGTACTGTTCTTGTCACTTTCCTAAGCAGAGTTGAACAAGATAAGGCCTGAGTGTGTGGGAAGCACAGTTCTTTTGTTCTGAGCAAGCTCACTGTTTGGACCCCATAGGAAACCCAGTAGAGTAGATGAGTGCTCTTTTCTCAAAAGCAGAGTGTGTTTCTTGTAGGCGAGCTAGCGTTTGTTTCCCAGTCCTAAATGGAGTTGAATCCCATGCAGTTTCTGTTCCTACGAGCAAGAGTTGTTTTCTGGTAAAAAGAATCACTATTGCGCTCACAATGTCATACACAGTGCAAATAGCTTTGGCTTCGGTTCCCAGCAGGTACAGTGTATTGGACAGAAGAGGATCTACAGTTCTTGTCAGTTTCCTAAGCAGAATTGAACTAGATATGGCCGTGTGTGTAGGAGGCACAGTTCTCTTGTTCTGATCAAGCTCACTGTTCTGGCCCTATAGGAAACACAGTAGAGTAGAAGAGTGCTCTTTTCTCAAAAGCAGAGTGTGTTTCTTGTAAGGCGAGCTAGCGTTTGTTTCACAGTCCTAAATGGAGTTGAATCACTTGCAGTTTTTGGTCCTATGAGCAAGAGTTGTTTTCTGGTAAGGAAAGTCACTATTGCGCTCCCATTGCCATACATAGTGCAAATAGCACTCGCGTCTGTTCCCAGCAAGTACAGTGTATTGGACTGAAGAGGAGCTACTGTTCTTGTCAGGTTCCTAAGCAGACTTGAACTAGATATGGCCCGTGTGTGTAGGAAACACAGTTCTTATGTTCTAAGCAAGCTCACTGTTTGGACCCAAAAGGAAACACAGTAGAGTAGAAGAGTGCTCTTTTCTCAAAAGCAGAGTGTGTTTCTTGTAAGGCAAGCTAGCGTTTGTTTCCTAGTCCTAAATGGAGTTGAATCACATGCAGTTTCAGGTCCTATGAACAAGAGTTGTTTTCTGGTAAGGAAAGTCACATTGCGCTCCCATTGCCATACACTGTGCAAATAGCACTCGCGTCTGTTCCCAGCAAGTACAGTGTATTGGACTGAAGAGGATCTACTGTTCTTGTCAGGTTCCTAAGCAGACTTGAACTAGATATGGCCGTGTGAGTAGGAAGCACAGTTTTTTTTGTTCTGAGCAAGCTCACTGTTCGGACCCCATAGAAAACACAGTAGAGTAGAAGAGTGCTTTTTTCTCAAACGTAGAGTGTGTTTCTTTTAAGGCGAGCTAGCTTTTGTTTCCCATTCCTAAATGGAGTGGAATCACATGCAGTTTCTGGTCCTACGAGCAAGAGTTGTTTTCTGGTAAGGAAAGTCACTATTGTGCTCCCATTGCCATACACAGTGCAAATAGCCCTCCCGTCTGTTCCCAGCAAGTACAGTGTATTGGACTGAAGAGGAGCTACTGTTCTTGTCAGTTTCCTAAGAAGAGTTGAACTAGATATGGCCCGTGTGTTTAGGAAGCACAGTTCTTTTTTTCTGAGCAAGCTCACTGTTCAGGCCCTATAGAAACACAGTAGAGTAGAAGAGTGCTCTTTTCTCAAATGCAGAGTGTGTTTCTTGTAAAGCGAGCTAGAGTTTGTTTCCCAGTCCTAAATGGAGTTGAGTCACATGCAGTTTTTTGTTCTATGAGCAAGAGTTGTTTTCTGGTAAGACGAGTCACTATTGTGCTCCAATTGCCATACACAGTGCAAATAGCACTGGCTTCTGTTCCCAGCAAGTACAGTGTATTGGACTGAAGAGGATCTACTGTTCTTGTCAGTTTCCTAAGCAGAGTTGAACTAGATATGGCCCGTGTGTGGGAAGCACAGTTCTTTTGTTCTGAGCAAGCTCACTGTTCTGGCCCTGTAGGAAACACAGTAGAGTAGAAGAGTGCTCTTTTTCTAAAGCAGAGTGTGTTTCTTGTAAGGCGAGCTAGGATTTGTTTCCCAGTCCTAAATGGCGTTGAATCACATGCAGTTTGTGGTCCTACGATCAAGAGTTGTTTTCTGGTAAGCAAAGTCACTATTGCACTCTAATTGCCATACACAGTGTAAATAGCACTCGCGTGTGTTCCCAGAAAGTACAGTGTATTGGACTGAATAGGAGCTACTGTTCTTGTCAGTTTCCTAAGCAGAGTTGAACTACATATGGTCCGTGTGTGTAGGAAGCACAGTTCTTTTGTTCTGAGCAAGCTAACTGTTCTGGCCCTATAGGAAACACAGTAGAGTAGAAGAGTGCTCTTTTCCCAAAAGTAGAATGTGTTTCTTGTAAGGTGAGCTAGGGTTTGTTTCCAGTTCCTAAAGGGAGTTGAGTCACATGCAGTTTCTGGTCGTACGAGCAAGAGTTGTTTTCTGGTAAGACGAGTCACTATTGTGCTCCAATTGCCATACACAGTGCAAATAGCACTCGCGTCTGTTCTCAGCAAGTACAGTGTATCGGACTGAAGAGGAGCTGTTGTTCTTGTCAGTTTCCTAAGCAGAGTTGAACTAGATATGGCCCTTGTGTTTAGGAAGCACAGTTATTATGTTCTGAGCAAGCTCACTGTTCTGGTCCTATAGGAAACACAGTAGAGTAGAAGAGTGCTCTTTTCTCTAAAGCAGAGTGTGTTTCTTGTAAGGCGAGCTCGCGTTTGTTTCCCAGTCCTAAATGGAGTTGAATCACAGACAGTTTTTGGTCCTACGAGCAAGAGTTGTTTTCTGGTAAGAAGAGTCACTATTGCGCTCCAAATGCCATACACAGTGCAAATAGCACTCGTGTCTGTTCCCAGCAAGTATACTGTATTGGACTGAATAGGAGCTACTGTTCTTGTCAGTTTCCTAAGCAGAATTGAACTAGATATGGCCGTGTGTGTAGGAAGCACAGTTCTTTTGTTCTGAGCAAGCTCACTGTTCGGACCCCATAGAAAACAAAGTAGAGTAGAAGAGTGCTCTTTTCCCAATAGCAGAGTGTGTTTCTTGTAAGGCGAGCTAGCGTTTGTTTCCCAGTCCTAAATGGTGTTGAATCACATGCAGTTTCTGGTCCTACGAGCAAGAGTTGTTTTCTGGTAAGGAAAGTCACTATTGTGCTAACATTGCCATACACAGTGCAAATAGCACTCGCGTCTGTTCCCAGCAAGTACAGTGTATCAGACTGAAGAGGAGCTACTGTTCTTGTCAGGTTCCTAAGCAGAATTGAACTAGATATGGCCGTGTGTATAGGAAGCACAGTTCTTTTGTTCTGAGCAAGCTCACTGTTCGGACCCCATAGGAAACAGTAGAGCAGAAGAGTGCTCTTTTCTCAAAAGCAGAGTGTGTTTCTTGTAAGGCGAGCTAGCGTTTGTTTTACAGTCCTAAATGGAGTTGAATCACATGCAGTTTGTGTTCCTAGGAGCAAGAGTTGTTTTCTGTTAAGGAAAGTCACTATTGTGCTCTCATTGACATACACAGTGCAAATAGCACTCTCGTCTGTTCCCAGCAAGTACAGTGTATTTTTCTGAAGAGGAGCTACTGTTCTTGTCAGTTTCCTAAGCAGAGTTGAACTATATATGGCCCCTGTGTGTAGGAAGCACAGTCCTTTTGTTCTGAGCAAGCTCACTGTTCTGGCCATAGAGGAAACACAGTAGAGTAGAAGAGTGCTCTTTTCTCAAAAGCAGAGTGTGTTTCTTGTAAGGCGAGCTGGCGTTTGTTTCCCATTCCTAAATGGAGTTGAATCACATGCAGTTTCTGGTCCTAAGAGCAAGAGTTGTTTTCTGGTAAGGAAAGTCACTATTGCGCTCCCATTGCCATACACAGTGCTAATAGCACTCTCGTCTGTTCCCAGCAAGTACAGTGTATCGGACTGAAGAGGAGCTACTGTTCTTGTCAGTTTCCTAAGAAGAGTTGAACTAGATATGGCCCGTGTGTTTAGGAAGCACAGTTCTTTTTTTCTGAGCAAGCTCACTGTTCTGGCCCTATAGGAACACAGTAGAGTAGAAGAGTGCTGTTTTCTCAAAAGCAGAGTGTGTTTCTTGTAAAGCGAGCTAGAGTTTGTTTCCCAGTCCTAAATGGAGTTGAGTCACATGCAGTTTTTTGTTCTATGAGCAAGAGTTGTTTTCTGGTAAGACGAGTCACTATTGTGCTCCAATTGCCATACACAGTGCAAATAGCACTGGCGTCTGTTCCCAGCAAGTACAGTGTATTGGACTGAAGAGGATCTACTGTTCTTGTCAGTTTTCTAAGCAGAGTTGAACTAGATATGGCCCGTGTGTGGGAAGCACAGTTCTTTTGTTCTGAGCAAGCTCACTGTTCTGGCCCTGTAGGAAACACAGTAGAGTAGAAGAGTGCTCTTTTTCTAAAGCAGAGTGTGTTTCTTGTAAGGCGAGCTAGCATTTGTTTCCCAGTCCTAAATGGCGTTGAATCACATGCAGTTTGTGGTCCTACGAGCAAGAGTTGTTTTCTGGTAAGCAAAGTCACTATTGCACTCTAATTGCCATACACAGTGTAAATAGTACTCGCGTGTGTTCCCAGCAATTACAGTGTATTGGACTGAAGAGGAGCTACTGTTCTTGTCAGTTTCCTAAGCACAGTTGAACTACATATGGTCCGTGTGTGTAGGAAGCACAGTTCTTTTGTTCTGAGCAAGCTAACTGTTCTGGCCCTATAGGAAACACAGTAGAGTAGAAGAGTGCTCTTTTCCCAAAAGTAGAATGTGTTTCTTGTAAGGTGAGCTAGAGTTTGTTTCCAGTTCCTAAATGGAGTTGAGTCACATGCAGTTTCTGGTCGTACGAGCAAGAGTTTTTTTCTGGTAAGACGAGTCACTATTGTGCTCCAATTGCCATACACAGTGCAAATAGCACTCGCGTCTGTTCTCAGCAAGTACAGTGTATCGGACTGAAGAGGAGCTACTGTTCTTGTGAGTTTGCTAAGCAGAGTTGAACTAGATATGGCCCGTGTGTGTAGGAAACACAGTTCTTATGTTCTAAGCAAGCTCATTGTTCTGGCCCTATAGGAAACACAGTAGAGTAGAAGAGTGCTCTTTTCTCAAAACACTGTGTGTTTCTTGTAAGGCAAGCTAGCGTTTGTTTCCTAGTCCTAAATGGAGTTGAATCACATGCAGTTTCAGGTCCTATGAACAAGAGTTGTTTTCTGGTAAGGAAAGTCACATTGCGCTCCCATTGCCAAACACTGTGCAAATAGCACTCGCGTCTGTTCCCAGCAAGTACAGTGTATTGGACTGAAGAGGATCTACTGTTCTTGTCATGTTCCTGAGCAGACTTGAATTAGATATGGCCGTGTGTGTAGGAAGCACAGTTTTTTTGTTCTGAGCAAGCTCACTGTTCGGACCCCATAGAAAACACAGTAGAGTAGAAGAGTGCTTTTTTCTCAAACGTAGAGTGTGTTTCTTTTAAGGCGAGCTAGCTTTTGTTTCCCATTCCTAAATGGAGTGGAATCACACGCAGTTTCTGGTCCTATGAGCAAGAGTTGTTTTCTGGTAAGGAAAGTCACTATTGTGCTCCCATTGCCATACACAGTGCAAATAGCCCTCCCGTCTGTTCCCAGCAAGTACAGTGTATTGGACTGAAGAGGAGCTACTGTTCTTGTCAGTTTCCTAAGAAGAGTTGAACTAGATATGGCCCGTGTGTTTAGGAAGCACAGTTCTTTTTTTCTGAGCAAGCTCACTGTTCTGGCCCTATAGGAACACAGTAGAGTAGAAGAGTGCTCTTTTCTCAAAAGCAGAGTGTGTTTCTTGTAAAGCGATCTAGAGTTTGTTTCCCAGTCCTAAATGGAGTTGAGTCACATGCAGTTTTTTGTTCTATGAGCAAGAGTTGTTTTCTGGTAAGACGAGTCACTATTGTGCTCCAATTGCCATACACAGTGCAAATAGCACTGGCGTCTGTTCCCAGCAAGTACAGTGTATTGGACTGAAGAGGATCTACTGTTCTTGTCAGTTTCCTAAGCAGAGTTGAACTAGATATGGCCCGTGTGTGGGAAGCACAGTTCTTTTGTTCTGAGCATGCTAATTGTTCTGGCCATAGAGGAAACACAGTAGAGTAGAAGAGTGCTCTTTTCTCAAAAGCAGAGTGTGTTTCTTGTGAGCAGAGCTAGCGTTTGTTTCACAGTCCTAAACGGAGGTGAGTCACATGCAATTTGTGGTCCTAAGAGCAAGAGTTGTTTTCTGGTAAGAAGAGTCACTATTGCGCTCCCATTGTCATACAGAGGGCAAATAGTACTGGTGCCTGTTCCCAGCATGTGCAGTGTATTTGACTGGAGGGTATACTGTTCTTGTCAGCTTCCTAAGCTGAATTGAACTAGATATGGCCGTGTGTGTAGGAAGCACACTTCTTTTGTTCTGTGCAATCTCACTGTTCTGGCCCTATAGGAAACACAGTAGAGTAGAAGAGTGCTCTTTTCTCAAAAGCAGAGTGTGTTTCTTGCAAGGAGAGCTAGCGTTTTTTTTCCCAGTCCTATATGGAGTTGAATCACATGCAGTTTCTGATCCTATGAGCAAGAGTTGTTTTCTGGTAAGAAGAGTCACTATTGCGCTCCCATTGTCATACACAGGGCAAATAGCACTGGCGTCGGTTCCCAGCATGTACAGTGTATTGGACTGAAGAGAATCTACTGTTCTTCTCTGGTTCCTAAGCAGAAATGAACTAGATATGGCCGTGTATGTAGGAAGCACAGTTCTTTTGTTCTGAGCATGCTCACTGTTCGGACCCCATAGGAAACACAGTAGAGTAGAAGAGTGATCTTTTCTCTAAAGCAGAGTGTGTTTCTTGTAAGGCGAGCTAGCGTTTGTTTCCCAGACCTAAATGGAGTTGAATCACATGCAGTTTCTGGTCCTACAAGCAAGAGATGTTTTCTGGTAGGGAAAGTCACTATTGCGATCTCATTGACATACACAGTTCAAATAGCACTTGCTTCTGTTCCCAGCAAGTACAGTGTATTGGACTGAAGAGGAGCTACTGTTCTTGTCAGTTTCCTAAGCAGAGTTGAACTAGATATGGCCCGTGTGTGTAGGAAGCACAGGTCTTTTGTTCTGAGCAAGCTCACTGTTCAGACCCCATAGGAAACCCAGTAGAGTAGATGAGTGCTCTTTTCTCAAAAGCAGAGTGTGTTTCTTGTAGGCAAGCTAGCGTTTGTTTCCCAGTCCTAAATGGAGTTGAATCCCATGCAGTTTCTGGTCCTACGAGCAAGAGTTGTTTTCTGGTAAGAAGAATCACTATTGCGCTCACAATGTCATACACAGTGCAAATAGCTTTGGCGTCGGTTCCCAGCAAGTACAGTGTATTGGACTGAAGAGGAGCTACTGTTCTTGTCAGTTTCCTAAGCAGAGTTGAACTAGATATGGCCCGTGTGTGTAGGAAGCACAGTTATTTTTTTCTAAGCAAGCTTACTGTTCGGACCCCATTGGAAACACAGTAGTGTAGAGGAGTGCTCTTTTCTCAAAAGCAGAGTGTGTTTCTTGTAAGGCGAGCTAGCGTTTTTTTCCCAGTCCTATATGGAGTTGAATCCCATGCAGTTTCTGGTCCTACGAGCAAGAGTTGTTTTCTGGTAAGAAGAGTCACTATTGTGCTCCCATTGTCATACACAGGGCAAATAGCACTGGCGTCGGTTCCCAGCAAGTACAGTGTATTGGACTGAAGAGGATCTACTGTTCTTGTCAGTTTCCTAAGCAGAATTGAACTAGATATGGCCGTGTGTGTAGGAGGCACAGTTCTCTTGTTCGGATCAAGCTCACTGTTCTGGCCCTATAGGAAACACAGTGGAGTAGAAGAGTGCTCTTTTCTCAAAAGCAGAGTGTGTTTCTTGTAAGGCGAGCTAGCGTTTGTTTCCAGTCCTAAATGGAGTTGAATCACATGCAGTTTTTGGTCCTACCAGCAAGAGTTGTTTTCTCTAAAGGAAAGTCACTATTGCGCTCCTTTTGCCTTACACAGTGCAAATAGCAGTCACGTCTGTTTCCAGCAAGTACAGTGTATTGGACTGAAGAGGAGCTACTGTTCTTGTCAGTTTCCTAAGCAGAGTTGAACTAGATATGGCCCATGTGTGTAGGAAGCACAGTTCTTTTGTTCTGAGCAAGCTCACTGTTCAGACCCCATTGGAAACACAATAGAGTAGAAGCGTGCTCTTTTCTCAAAAGCAGAGTGTGTTTCTTGTAAGGCAAGATAGCGTTTGTTTCCCAGTACTAAATGGAGTTGAATCCCATGCAGTTTGTGGTCCTACGAGCAAGAGTTGTTTTCTGGTAAGAAGAGTCACTATTGTGCTCCCATTGTCATACACAGGGCTAATAGCACTGGCGTCTGTTCCCAGCATGTACAGTGTGTTGGACTGAAGAGGATCTACTGTTCTTGTCAGTTTCCTAAGCAGAATTGAACTAGATATGGCCGGGTGTGTAGGAAGCACAGTTCTCTTGTTCTGATCAAGCTCACTGTTCTGGCCCTATAGGATACACAGAAGAGTAGAAGAGTGCTCTTTTCTCAAAAACAGAATGTGTTTCTTGTAAGGCGAGCTAGCGTTTGTTTCCCCGTCCTAAATGGAGTTGAATCACATGCAGTTTCTGGTCATATGAGCAAGAGTTGTTTTCTGGTAAGGAAAGTCACTGTTGTACTTCCATTGCCATACATAGTGCAAATAGCACTCGCGTCTGTTCCCAGCAAGTACAGTGTATTGGACTGAAGAGGAGCTACTGTTCTTGTCATTTTCCTAAGAGGAGTTGAACCAGATATGGCCCATGTATGTAGGAAGCACACTTCTTTTGTTCTGAGAAAGCTCACTGTGCGGACACCATAGGAAACACAGTAGAGTAGATGAGTGCTCTCTTCTCAAAATTTGATTGTGTTTCTGGAAAGGCGAGCTAGTGTTTGTTTCCCAGTCAGAAATGGAGTTGAATCCCATTCAGTTTGTGGTCCTATGAGCAAGAGTTGCTTTCTGTTAAGAAGAGTCACTATTGTCCTCCCATTGCCATACGCAGTGCAAATAGCACTTGCGTCTGTTCCCAGCAAGTACAGTGTATTGGACTGAAGAGCAGGTACTGTTCTTGTCACTTTCCTAAGCAGAGTTGAACAAGATAAGGCCTGAGTGTGTGGGAAGCACAGTTCTTTTGTTCTGAGCAAGCTCACTGTTTGGACCCCATAGGAAACCCAGTAGAGTAGATGAGTGCTCTTTTCTCAAAAGCAGAGTGTGTTTCTTGTAGGCGAGCTAGCGTTTGTTTCCCAGTCCTAAATGGAGTTGAATCCCATGCAGTTTCTGTTCCTACGAGCAAGAGTTGTTTTCTGGTAAAAAGAATCACTATTGCGCTCACAATGTCATACACAGTGCAAATAGCTTTGGCTTCGGTTCCCAGCAGGTACAGTGTATTGGACAGAAGAGGATCTACAGTTCTTGTCAGTTTCCTAAGCAGAATTGAACTAGATATGGCCGTGTGTGTAGGAGGCACAGTTCTCTTGTTCTGATCAAGCTCACTGTTCTGGCCCTATAGGAAACACAGTAGAGTAGAAGAGTGCTCTTTTCTCAAAAGCAGAGTGTGTTTCTTGTAAGGCGAGCTAGCGTTTGTTTCACAGTCCTAAATGGAGTTGAATCACTTGCAGTTTTTGGTCCTATGAGCAAGAGTTGTTTTCTGGTAAGGAAAGTCACTATTGCGCTCCCATTGCCATACATAGTGCAAATAGCACTCGCGTCTGTTCCCAGCAAGTACAGTGTATTGGACTGAAGAGGAGCTACTGTTCTTGTCAGGTTCCTAAGCAGACTTGAACTAGATATGGCCCGTGTGTGTAGGAAACACAGTTCTTATGTTCTAAGCAAGCTCACTGTTTGGACCCAAAAGGAAACACAGTAGAGTAGAAGAGTGCTCTTTTCTCAAAAGCAGAGTGTGTTTCTTGTAAGGCAAGCTAGCGTTTGTTTCCTAGTCCTAAATGGAGTTGAATCACATGCAGTTTCAGGTCCTATGAACAAGAGTTGTTTTCTGGTAAGGAAAGTCACATTGCGCTCCCATTGCCATACACTGTGCAAATAGCACTCGCGTCTGTTCCCAGCAAGTACAGTGTATTGGACTGAAGAGGATCTACTGTTCTTGTCAGGTTCCTAAGCAGACTTGAACTAGATATGGCCGTGTGAGTAGGAAGCACAGTTTTTTTTGTTCTGAGCAAGCTCACTGTTCGGACCCCATAGAAAACACAGTAGAGTAGAAGAGTGCTTTTTTCTCAAACGTAGAGTGTGTTTCTTTTAAGGCGAGCTAGCTTTTGTTTCCCATTCCTAAATGGAGTGGAATCACATGCAGTTTCTGGTCCTACGAGCAAGAGTTGTTTTCTGGTAAGGAAAGTCACTATTGTGCTCCCATTGCCATACACAGTGCAAATAGCCCTCCCGTCTGTTCCCAGCAAGTACAGTGTATTGGACTGAAGAGGAGCTACTGTTCTTGTCAGTTTCCTAAGAAGAGTTGAACTAGATATGGCCCGTGTGTTTAGGAAGCACAGTTCTTTTTTTCTGAGCAAGCTCACTGTTCAGGCCCTATAGAAACACAGTAGAGTAGAAGAGTGCTCTTTTCTCAAATGCAGAGTGTGTTTCTTGTAAAGCGAGCTAGAGTTTGTTTCCCAGTCCTAAATGGAGTTGAGTCACATGCAGTTTTTTGTTCTATGAGCAAGAGTTGTTTTCTGGTAAGACGAGTCACTATTGTGCTCCAATTGCCATACACAGTGCAAATAGCACTGGCGTCTGTTCCCAGCAAGTACAGTGTATTGGACTGAAGAGGATCTACTGTTCTTGTCAGTTTCCTAAGCAGAGTTGAACTAGATATGGCCCGTGTGTGGGAAGCACAGTTCTTTTGTTCTGAGCAAGCTCACTGTTCTGGCCCTGTAGGAAACACAGTAGAGTAGAAGAGTGCTCTTTTTCTAAAGCAGAGTGTGTTTCTTGTAAGGCGAGCTAGGATTTGTTTCCCAGTCCTAAATGGCGTTGAATCACATGCAGTTTGTGGTCCTACGATCAAGAGTTGTTTTCTGGTAAGCAAAGTCACTATTGCACTCTAATTGCCATACACAGTGTAAATAGCACTCGCGTGTGTTCCCAGAAAGTACAGTGTATTGGACAGAATAGGAGCTACTGTTCTTGTCAGTTTCCTAAGCAGAGTTGAACTACATATGGTCCGTGTGTGTAGGAAGCACAGTTCTTTTGTTCTGAGCAAGCTAACTGTTCTGGCCCTATAGGAAACACAGTAGAGTAGAAGAGTGCTCTTTTCCCAAAAGTAGAATGTGTTTCTTGTAAGGTGAGCTAGGGTTTGTTTCCAGTTCCTAAAGGGAGTTGAGTCACATGCAGTTTCTGGTCGTATGAGCAAGAGTTGTTTTCTGGTAAGACGAGTCACTATTGTGCTCCAATTGCCATACACAGTGCAAATAGCACTCGCGTCTGTTCTCAGCAAGTACAGTGTATCGGACTGAAGAGGAGCTGCTGTTCTTGTCAGTTTCCTAAGCAGAGTTGAACTAGATATGGCCCTTGTGTTTAGGAAGCACAGTTATTATGTTCTGAGCAAGCTCACTGTTCTGGTCCTATAGGAAACACAGTAGAGTAGAAGAGTGCTCTTTTCTCTAAAGCAGAGTGTGTTTCTTGTAAGGCGAGCTCGCGTTTGTTTCCCTGTCCTAAATGGAGTTGAATCACAGACAGTTTTTGGTCCTACGAGCAAGAGTTGTTTTCTGGTAAGAAGAGTCACTATTGCGCTCCAAATGCCATACGCAGTGCAAATAGCACTCGTGTCTGTTCCCAGCAAGTACACTGTATTGGACTGAATAGGAGCTACTGTTCTTGTCAGTTTCCTAAGCAGAATTGAACTAGATATGGCCGTGTGTGTAGGAAGCACAGTTCTTTTGTTCTGAGCAAGCTCACTGTTCGGACCCCATAGAAAACAAAGTAGAGTAGAAGAGTGCTCTTTTCCCAATAGCAGAGTGTGTTTCTTGTAAGGCGAGCTAGCGTTTGTTTCCCAGTCCTAAATGGTGTTGAATCACATGCAGTTTCTGGTCCTACGAGCAAGAGTTGTTTTCTGGTAAGGAAAGTCACTATTGTGCTAACATTGCCATACACAGTGCAAATAGCACTCGCGTCTGTTCCCAGCAAGTACAGTGTATCAGACTGAAGAGGAGCTACTGTTCTTGTCAGGTTCCTAAGCAGAATTGAACTAGATATGGCCGTGTGTATAGGAAGCACAGTTCTTTTGTTCTGAGCAAGCTCACTGTTCGGACCCCATAGGAAACAGTAGAGCAGAAGAGTGCTCTTTTCTCAAAAGCAGAGTGTGTTTCTTGTAAGGCGAGCTAGCGTTTGTTTTACAGTCCTAAATGGAGTTGAATCACATGCAGTTTGTGTTCCTAGGAGCAAGAGTTGTTTCCTGTTAAGGAAAGTCACTATTGTGCTCTCATTGACATACACAGTGCAAATAGCACTCTCGTCTGTTCCCAGCAAGTACAGTGTATTTTTCTGAAGAGGAGCTACTGTTCTTGTCAGTTTCCTAAGCAGAGTTGAACTATATATGGCCCCTGTGTGTAGGAAGCACAGTCCTTTTGTTCTGAGCAAGCTCACTGTTCTGGCCATAGAGGAAACACAGTAGAGTAGAAGAGTGCTCTTTTCTCAAAAGCAGAGTGTGTTTCTTGTAAGGCGAGCTGGCGTTTGTTTCCCATTCCTAAATGGAGTTGAATCACATGCAGTTTCTGGTCCTAAGAGCAAGAGTTGTTTTCTGGTAAGGAAAGTCACTATTGCGCTCCCATTGCCATACACAGTGCTAATAGCACTCTCGTCTGTTCCCAGCAAGTACAGTGTATCGGACTGAAGAGGAGCTACTGTTCTTGTCAGTTTCCTAAGAAGAGTTGAACTAGATATGGCCCGTGTGTTTAGGAAGCACAGTTCTTTTTTTCTGAGCAAGCTCACTGTTCTGGCCCTATAGGAACACAGTAGAGTAGAAGAGTGCTGTTTTCTCAAAAGCAGAGTGTGTTTCTTGTAAAGCGAGCTAGAGTTTGTTTCCCAGTCCTAAATGGAGTTGAGTCACATGCAGTTTTTTGTTCTATGAGCAAGAGTTGTTTTCTGGTAAGACGAGTCACTATTGTGCTCCAATTGCCATACACAGTGCAAATAGCACTGGCGTCTGTTCCCAGCAAGTACAGTGTATTGGACTGAAGAGGATCTACTGTTCTTGTCAGTTTTCTAAGCAGAGTTGAACTAGATATGGCCCGTGTGTGGGAAGCACAGTTCTTTTGTTCTGAGCAAGCTCACTGTTCTGGCCCTGTAGGAAACACAGTAGAGTAGAAGAGTGCTCTTTTTCTAAAGCAGAGTGTGTTTCTTGTAAGGCGAGCTAGCATTTGTTTCCCAGTCCTAAATGGCGTTGAATCACATGCAGTTTGTGGTCCTACGAGCAAGAGTTGTTTTCTGGTAAGCAAAGTCACTATTGCACTCTAATTGCCATACACAGTGTAAATAGTACTCGCGTGTGTTCCCAGCAATTACAGTGTATTGGACTGAAGAGGAGCTACTGTTCTTGTCAGTTTCCTAAGCACAGTTGAACTACATATGGTCCGTGTGTGTAGGAAGCACAGTTCTTTTGTTCTGAGCAAGCTAACTGTTCTGGCCCTATAGGAAACACAGTAGAGTAGAAGAGTGCTCTTTTCCCAAAAGTAGAATGTGTTTCTTGTAAGGTGAGCTAGAGTTTGTTTCAGGTTCCTAAATGGAGTTGAGTCACATGCAGTTTCTGGTCGTACGAGCAAGAGTTTTTTTCTGGTAAGACGAGTCACTATTGTGCTCCAATTGCCATACACAGTGCAAATAGCACTCGCGTCTGTTCTCAGCAAGTACAGTGTATCGGACTGAAGAGGAGCTACTGTTCTTGTGAGTTTGCTAAGCAGAGTTGAACTAGATATGGCCCGTGTGTGTAGGAAACACAGTTCTTATGTTCTAAGCAAGCTCATTGTTCTGGCCCTATAGGAAACACAGTAGAGTAGAAGAGTGCTCTTTTCTCAAAACACTGTGTGTTTCTTGTAAGGCAAGCTAGCGTTTGTTTCCTAGTCCTAAATGGAGTTGAATCACATGCAGTTTCAGGTCCTATGAACAAGAGTTGTTTTCTGGTAAGGAAAGTCACATTGCGCTCCCATTGCCAAACACTGTGCAAATAGCACTCGCGTCTGTTCCCAGCAAGTACAGTGTATTGGACTGAAGAGGATCTACTGTTCTTGTCATGTTCCTGAGCAGACTTGAATTAGATATGGCCGTGTGTGTAGGAAGCACAGTTTTTTTGTTCTGAGCAAGCTCACTGTTCGGACCCCATAGAAAACACAGTAGAGTAGAAGAGTGCTTTTTTCTCAAACGTAGAGTGTGTTTCTTTTAAGGCGAGCTAGCTTTTGTTTCCCATTCCTAAATGGAGTGGAATCACACGCAGTTTCTGGTCCTATGAGCAAGAGTTGTTTTCTGGTAAGGAAAGTCACTATTGTGCTCCCATTGCCATACACAGTGCAAATAGCCCTCCCGTCTGTTCCCAGCAAGTACAGTGTATTGGACTGAAGAGGAGCTACTGTTCTTGTCAGTTTCCTAAGAAGAGTTGAACTAGATATGGCCCGTGTGTTTAGGAAGCACAGTTCTTTTTTTCTGAGCAAGCTCACTGTTCTGGCCCTATAGGAACACAGTAGAGTAGAAGAGTGCTCTTTTCTCAAAAGCAGAGTGTGTTTCTTGTAAAGCGATCTAGAGTTTGTTTCCCAGTCCTAAATGGAGTTGAGTCACATGCAGTTTTTTGTTCTATGAGCAAGAGTTGTTTTCTGGTAAGACGAGTCACTATTGTGCTCCAATTGCCATACACAGTGCAAATAGCACTGGCGTCTGTTCCCAGCAAGTACAGTGTATTGGACTGAAGAGGATCTACTGTTCTTGTCAGTTTCCTAAGCAGAGTTGAACTAGATATGGCCCGTGTGTGGGAAGCACAGTTCTTTTGTTCTGAGCATGCTAATTGTTCTGGCCATAGAGGAAACACAGTAGAGTAGAAGAGTGCTCTTTTCTCAAAAGCAGAGTGTGTTTCTTGTGAGCAGAGCTAGCGTTTGTTTCACAGTCCTAAACGGAGGTGAGTCACATGCAATTTGTGGTCCTAAGAGCAAGAGTTGTTTTCTGGTAAGAAGAGTCACTATTGCGCTCCCATTGTCATACAGAGGGCAAATAGTACTGGTGCCTGTTCCCAGCATGTGCAGTGTATTTGACTGGAGGGTATACTGTTCTTGTCAGCTTCCTAAGCTGAATTGAACTAGATATGGCCGTGTGTGTAGGAAGCACACTTCTTTTGTTCTGTGCAATCTCACTGTTCTGGCCCTATAGGAAACACAGTAGAGTAGAAGAGTGCTCTTTTCTCAAAAGCAGAGTGTGTTTCTTGCAAGGAGAGCTAGCGTTTTTTTTCCCAGTCCTATATGGAGTTGAATCACATGCAGTTTCTGATCCTATGAGCAAGAGTTGTTTTCTGGTAAGAAGAGTCACTATTGCGCTCCCATTGTCATACACAGGGCAAATAGCACTGGCGTCGGTTCCCAGCATGTACAGTGTATTGGACTGAAGAGAATCTACTGTTCTTCTCTGGTTCCTAAGCAGAAATGAACTAGATATGGCCGTGTATGTAGGAAGCACAGTTCTTTTGTTCTGAGCATGCTCACTGTTCGGACCCCATAGGAAACACAGTAGAGTAGAAGAGTGATCTTTTCTCTAAAGCAGAGTGTGTTTCTTGTAAGGCGAGCTAGCGTTTGTTTCCCAGACCTAAATGGAGTTGAATCACATGCAGTTTCTGGTCCTACAAGCAAGAGATGTTTTCTGGTAGGGAAAGTCACTATTGCGATCTCATTGACATACACAGTTCAAATAGCACTTGCTTCTGTTCCCAGCAAGTACAGTGTATTGGACTGAAGAGGAGCTACTGTTCTTGTCAGTTTCCTAAGCAGAGTTGAACTAGATATGGCCCGTGTGTGTAGGAAGCACAGGTCTTTTGTTCTGAGCAAGCTCACTGTTCAGACCCCATAGGAAACCCAGTAGAGTAGATGAGTGCTCTTTTCTCAAAAGCAGAGTGTGTTTCTTGTAGGCAAGCTAGTGTTTGTTTCCCAGTCCTAAATGGAGTTGAATCCCATGCAGTTTCTGGTCCTACGAGCAAGAGTTGTTTTCTGGTAAGAAGAATCACTATTGCGCTCACAATGTCATACACAGTGCAAATAGCTTTGGCGTCGGTTCCCAGCAAGTACAGTGTATTGGACTGAAGAGGAGCTACTGTTCTTGTCAGTTTCCTAAGCAGAGTTGAACTAGATATGGCCCGTGTGTGTAGGAAGCACAGTTATTTTTTTCTAAGCAAGCTTACTGTTCGGACCCCATTGGAAACACAGTAGTGTAGAGGAGTGCTCTTTTCTCAAAAGCAGAGTGTGTTTCTTGTAAGGCGAGCTAGCGTTTTTTTCCCAGTCCTATATGGAGTTGAATCCCATGCAGTTTCTGGTCCTACGAGCAAGAGTTGTTTTCTGGTAAGAAGAGTCACTATTGTGCTCCCATTGTCATACACAGGGCAAATAGCACTGGCGTCGGTTCCCAGCAAGTACAGTGTATTGGACTGAAGAGGATCTACTGTTCTTGTCAGTTTCCTAAGCAGAATTGAACTAGATATGGCCGTGTGTGTAGGAGGCACAGTTCTCTTGTTCGGATCAAGCTCACTGTTCTGGCCCTATAGGAAACACAGTGGAGTAGAAGAGTGCTCTTTTCTCAAAAGCAGAGTGTGTTTCTTGTAAGGCGAGCTAGCGTTTGTTTCCAGTCCTAAATGGAGTTGAATCACATGCAGTTTTTGGTCCTACCAGCAAGAGTTGTTTTCTCTAAAGGAAAGTCACTATTGCGCTCCTTTTGCCTTACACAGTGCAAATAGCAGTCACGTCTGTTTCCAGCAAGTACAGTGTATTGGACTGAAGAGGAGCTACTGTTCTTGTCAGTTTCCTAAGCAGAGTTGAACTAGATATGGCCCATGTGTGTAGGAAGCACAGTTCTTTTGTTCTGAGCAAGCTCACTGTTCAGACCCCATTGGAAACACAATAGAGTAGAAGCGTGCTCTTTTCTCAAAAGCAGAGTGTGTTTCTTGTAAGGCAAGATAGCGTTTGTTTCCCAGTACTAAATGGAGTTGAATCCCATGCAGTTTGTGGTCCTACGAGCAAGAGTTGTTTTCTGGTAAGAAGAGTCACTATTGTGCTCCCATTGTCATACACAGGGCTAATAGCACTGGCGTCTGTTCCCAGCATGTACAGTGTGTTGGACTGAAGAGGATCTACTGTTCTTGTCAGTTTCCTAAGCAGAATTGAACTAGATATGGCCGGGTGTGTAGGAAGCACAGTTCTCTTGTTCTGATCAAGCTCACTGTTCTGGCCCTATAGGATACACAGAAGAGTAGAAGAGTGCTCTTTTCTCAAAAACAGAATGTGTTTCTTGTAAGGCGAGCTAGCGTTTGTTTCCCCGTCCTAAATGGAGTTGAATCACATGCAGTTTCTGGTCATATGAGCAAGAGTTGTTTTCTGGTAAGGAAAGTCACTGTTGTACTTCCATTGCCATACATAGTGCAAATAGCACTCGTGTCTGTTCCCAGCAAGTACAGTGTATTGGACTGAAGAGGAGCTACTGTTCTTGTCATTTTCCTAAGAGGAGTTGAACCAGATATGGCCCATGTGTGTAGGAAGCACACTTCTTTTGTTCTGAGAAAGCTCACTGTGCGGACACCATAGGAAACACAGTAGAGTAGATGAGTGCTCTCTTCTCAAAATTTGATTGTGTTTCTGGAAAGGCGAGCTAGTGTTTGTTTCCCAGTCAGAAATGGAGTTGAATCCCATTCAGTTTGTGGTCCTATGAGCAAGAGTTGCTTTCTGTTAAGAAGAGTCACTATTGTCCTCCCATTGCCATACGCAGTGCAAATAGCACTTGCGTCTGTTCCCAGCAAGTACAGTGTATTGGACTGAAGAGCAGGTACTGTTCTTGTCAGTTTCCTAAGCAGAGTTGAACAAGATAAGGCCTGAGTGTGTGGGAAGCACAGTTCTTTTGTTCTGAGCAAGCTCACTGTTTGGACCCCATAGGAAACCCAGTAGAGTAGATGAGTGCTCTTTTCTCAAAAGCAGAGTGTGTTTCTTGTAGGCGAGCTAGCGTTTGTTTCCCAGTCCTAAATGGAGTTGAATCCCATGCAGTTTCTGTTCCTACGAGCAAGAGTTGTTTTCTGGTAAGAAGAATCACTCTTGCGCTCACAATGTCATACACAGTGCAAATAGCTTTGGCTTCGGTTCCCAGCAGGTACAGTGTATTGGACAGAAGAGGATCTACAGTTCTTGTCAGTTTCCTAAGCAGAATTGAACTAGATATGGCCGTGTGTGTAGGAGGCACAGTTCTCTTGTTCTGATCAAGCTCACTGTTCTGGCCCTATAGGAAACACAGTAGAGTAGAAGAGTGCTCTTTTCTCAAAAGCAGAGTGTGTTTCTTGTAAGGCGAGCTAGCATTTGTTTCACAGTCCTAAATGGAGTTGAATCACTTGCAGTTTTTGGTCCTATGAGCAAGAGTTGTTTTCTGGTAAGGAAAGTCACTATTGCGCTCCCATTGCCATACATAGTGCAAATAGCACTCGCGTCTGTTCCCAGCAAGTACAGTGTATTGGACTGAAGAGGAGCTACTGTTCTTGTCATTTTCCTAAGAGGAGTTGAACTAGATATGGCCCGTGTGTGTAGGAAACACAGTTTTTTTTTTCTGAGAAAGCACACTGTGCGGACACCATAGGAAACACAGTAGAGTAGATGAGTGCTCTTTTCTCAAAATTAGATGGTGTTCCTTGAAAGGCGAGCTAGTATTTACTTCCCAGTCAGAAATGGAGTTGAATCCCATGCAGTTTCTGGTCCTACGTGTAAGAGGTGTTTTCTGGTAAGAAGAGTCACTATTGCGCTCCCATTGCCATACACAGTGCAAATAGCACTTGCGTCTGTTCCCAGCAAGTACAGTGTATTGGACTGAAGAGAGCTACTGTTCTTGTCAGTTTCCTAAGCAGAGTTGAACCAGATATGGCCCGTGTGTGTAGTAAGCACAGTTCTTTTGTTCTGAGCAAGCTCACTGTTCGGACACCATAGGAAACACAGTAGAGTAGAAGAGTGCTCTTTTCTCAAAAGTAGAGTGTGTTTCTTGTAAGGCGAGCTAGCGTTTTTTTCCCAGTCCTAAATGGAGTTGAATCACATGCAGTTTCTGGTCCTACGAGCAAGAGTTGTTTTCTGGTAAGAAGAGTCAATATTGCGCACCCATTGTCATACACAGGGCAAATAGCACTTGTGTCTGTTCCCAGCAAGTACAGTTTATTGGACTGAAGAGGAGCTATTGTTCTTGTCAGTTTCCTAAGCAGAGTTGAACCAGATATGGCCCGTGTGTGTAGGAAGCACAGGTCTTTTGTTCTGAGCAAGCTCACAGTTCGGACCCCGTAGTAAACACAATAGAGTAGAAGAGTGCCCTTTTCTAAAAAGCAGAGTGTGTTCCTTGTAAGGCGAGCTAGCATTTGTTTCCCAGTCCTAAATGGAGTTGAATCACATCCAGTTTCTGGTCCTATGAGCAAGAGTTGTTTTCTGGTAAGGAAAGTCACTGTTGTACTCCCATTGCCATACATAGTGCAAATAACACTCGCGTCTGTTCCCAGCAAGTACAGTGTATTGGACTGAAGAGGAGCTACTGTTCTTGTAATTTTTCTAAGAGGAGTTGAACCAGATATGGCCCATGTGTGTAGGAAGCACACTTCTTTTGTTCTGAGAAAGCTCACTGTGCGGACATCTTAGGAAACACAGTAGAGTAGATGAGTGCTCTCTTCTCAAAATTTGATTGTGTTTCTGGAAAGTCGAGCTAGTGTTTGTTTCCCAGTCAGAAATGGAGTTGAATCCCATGCAGTTTGTGGTCCTACGAGCAAGAGTTTTTTTCTGGTAAGAAGAGTCACTATTGTGCTCCCATTGCCATACACAGTGCAAATAGCACTCGCGTCTGTTCCCAGCAAGTACAGTGTATTGGACTGAAGAGCAGCTACTGTTCTTGTCAGTTTCCTAAGCAGAGTTGAACTAGATATGGCCCGAGTGTGTAGGAAGCACAGTTCTTTTGTTCTGAGCAAGCTCACTGTTCGGACCCCATAGGAAACACAGTAGAGTAGAAGCGTGCTCTTTTCTCAAAAGCAGAGTGTGTTTCTTGTAAGGCGAGATAGCGTTTGTTACCCAGTACTAAATGGAGTTGAATCCCATGCAGTCTGTGGTCCTACGAGCAAGAGTTGTTTTCTGGTAAGAAGAGTCACTATTGCGCTCCCATTGTCATACACAGGGCAAATAGCACTGGCATCTGTTCCCAGCATGTACAGTGTATTGGACTGAAGAGGATCTACTGTTCTTTTCAGTTTTCTAAGCAAAATTGAACTAGATATGGGCGTGTGTGTAGGAAGCACAGTTCTCTTGTTCTGATCAAGCTCACTGTTCTGGCCCTATAGGAAACACAGTAGAGTAGAAGAGTGTTCTTTTCTCAAAAGCAGAGTGTGTTTCTTGTAAGGCGAGGTAGCGTTTGTTTCCCAGTCCTAAATGGAGTTGAATCACATCCAATTTCTGGTCCTATGAGCAAGAGTTGTTTTCTGGTAAGGAAAGTCACTATTGCGTTCCCATTGCCATACATAGTGCAAATAGCACTCGCGTCTGTTCCCAGCAAGTACAGTGTATTGGACTGAAGAGGAGCTACACTTCTTGTCATTTTCCTAAAAGGAGTTGAACTAGATATGGCTCGTGTGTGTAGGAAGCACAGTTCTTTTGTTCTGAGAAAGCACACTGTGCAGACTCCATAGGAAACACAGTAGAGTAGATGAGTGCTCTTTTCTCAAAATTAAATTGTGTTTCTTGAAAGGCAAGCTAGTATTTGCTTCCCAATCAAAAAAGGAGTTGAGTCCCATGCCGTTTCTGGTCCTACGAGCAAGAGTTTTTTTCTGGTAAGAAGAGTCACTATTGCGCTCCCATTGTCATACACAGTGCAAATAGCACTGGCGTCTCTTCCTAGCAAGTACGGTGTATTGGACTGAAGAGCAGCTACTGTTCTTGTCAGTTTCCTAAGCAGAGTATAACTAGATATGGCCCGTGTGTGTAGGAAGCACAGTTCATTTGTTCTTAGCAAGCTCACTGTTCGGACCCCATAGGAAACACTGTAGAGTAGGAGAGTGCTCTTTTCTCAAAAGCAGAGTGCGTTTCTTGAAAGGCGAGCTAGTGTTTGTTTCCCAGTCAGAAATGGAATTGAATCCCGTACAGTTTCTGGTCCTACGAGCAAGAGTTTTTTTCTGGTAAGAAGAGTCACTATTGCGCTCACATTGCCATACACAGTGCAAATAGCACTGGCGTCTGTTCCCTGCATGTACAGAGTATTGGACTGAATTGGAGCTCCTGTTCTTGTCAGATTCCTAACCAGAGTTGGACTAGATATGTCCCCTGTGTGTAGGAAGCACAGTTCTTTTGTTCTGAGCAAGTTCACTGTTCTGGCCCTATAGGAAAAACAGTAGAGTAGAAGAGTGCTCTTTTCTCAAAAGCAGAGTGTGTTTCTTGTAAAGCGAGCTAGCGTTTCTTTCCCAGTCCTAAATCGAGTTGAATCACATGCAGTTTCTGGTCCTACGAACAAGAGTTGTTTTCTGGTAAGGAAAGTCACTATTGCGCTCCCATTGCCATACACAGTGCTAATAGCACTCGCATCTGTTCCCAGCAAGTACAGGGTATTGGACTGAAGAGGAGCTACTGTTCTTCTCAGTTTCCTAAGCAGAGTTGAACTAGATATAGCCCGTGTGTGTAGGAAGCACAGTTCTTTTGTTCTGAGCAAGCTCACTGTTCGGAACTCATAGGAAACACGGTAGAGTAGAAGAGTGCTCTTTTCTCTAAAGCAGAGTGTGTTTCTTGTAAGGCGAGTTAGCATTTGTTTCCCAGTCCTAATTGGAGTTGAATTACATGCAGTTTCTGGTCTTACGAGCAAGAGCTGTTTTATGGTAAGCAGAGTGTGTTTCTTGGAAGTCGAGCTAGCGTTTGTTTCCCAGTCCTAAATGGAGTTGAGTCACATGCAGTTTTTTGTCCAACGAGCAAAAGTTGTTTTCTGGTAAGACAAGTCACTATTGTGCTCCAATTGCCATACACAGTGCAAATATCACTCGCTTCTGTTCCCCACAAGTACAGTGTATCGGACTGAAGAGGAGCTACTGTTCTTGTCAGTTTCCTAAGCAGAGTTGAACTAGATATGGCCGTGTGTGTAGGAAGCACAGTTCTTATGATCTGAGCAAGCTCACTGTTCTGGCCCTATAGGAAACACAGTAGAGTAGAAGAGTGCTCTTTTCCCTATAGTAGAGTGTGTTTCTTGTAAGGCAAGCTAGCGTTTGTTTCCCAGTCCTAAATGGAGTTGAATCACATGCAGTTTCTATTCCTACGAGCAAGAGTTGTTTTATGGTAAGAAGAGTCACTATTGCGCTGCCATTGCCATACACAGGACAAATAGCACTGGCGTCTGTTCCCAGCAAGTACAGTGTATTGTACAGAAGAGGATCTACTGTTCTTGTCAGGTTCGTAAGCAGAATTGAACTAGATATGGCCATGTGTGTAGGAAGCACAGTTCTTTTGTTCTGAGCAAGCTCACTGTTCTGGCCCTAAAGGAAACACAGTAGAGTAGAAGAGTGCTCTTTTCTCTAAAGCAGAGTGTGTTTCTTGTAAGGTGAGCTAGCTTTTGTTTCCCAGTCCTAAATGGAGTTGAATCACATGCAGTTTCTGGTCCTACGAGCAAGAGTTGTTTTCTGGTAAGGAAAGTCACTATTGCGCTCCCATTGACATACACAGTGCAAATAGCACTCGCGTCTGTTCCCTGCAAGTACAGTGTATCGGACTGAAGAGGAGCTACTGTTCTTGTCAGTTTCCTAAGCAGAGTTGAACTAATTATGGCCCGTGGGCAGGAAGCACAGTTCTTTTGTTCTGAGCAAGCTCACTGTTCTGGCCCTATAGGAAACACAATAGAGTAGAAGAGTGCTCTTTTCCCTATAGTAGAGTGTGTTTCTTGTAAGGCAAGCTAGCGTTTGTTTCCCAGTCCTAAATGGAGTTGAATCACATGCAGTTTCTAGTCCTACGAGCAAGAGTTGTTTTATGGTAAGAAGAGACACTATTGCGCTGCCATTGCCATACACAGGACAAATAGCACTGGCGTCTGTTCCCAGCAAGTACAGTGTATTGTACAGAAGAGGATCTACTGTTCTTGTCAGTTTCCTGAGCAGAATTGAACTAGATATGGCCGTGTGTGTAGGAAGCACAGTTCTAATGTTCTGAGAAAGTTCACTCTTCTGGCTCTAGAGGAAACACAGTAGAGTAGAAGAGTGCTCTTTTCTCAAAAGCAGACTGTGTTTCTTGGAAGTTGAGCTAGCGTTTGTTTCCTAGTCCTAAATGGAGTTGAGTCACATGCAGTTTTTTGTCCTACGAGCAATAGTTGTTTTCTGGTAAGACAAGTCACTATTGTGCTCCAAATCCCATACACAGTGCAAATAGCTCTCGCGTCTGTTCCCTGCAAGTACAGTGTATTGGAAGGAAGAGGGGCTATTGTTCTTGTCAGTTTCCTAAGCAGAGTTGAACTAGATATGGCCCATGTGTGTAGGAAGCACAGTTCTTTTGTTCTGAGCAAGCTCACTGTTTGGACCCCATAGGAAACACAGTAGAGTAGAAGAGTGCTCTTTTCTCAAAAGCAGAGTTTGTTTCATGTAAGGCGAGCTAGCATTTGTTTCCCAGTCCTAAATGGAGTTGAATCTCATGCAGTTTCTGGTCTTACGAGCAAGAGTTGTTTTCTGGTAAGGAAAGTCACTATTGTGCTCCCATTGACATACACAGTGCAAATTGCACTCGTGTATGTTCCCAGCAAGTACAGTGTATCGGACTGAAGTGGAGCTACTGTTCTTGTCAGTTTCCTAAGCAGAGTTGAACTAGATATGGCCCGTGTGTAGGAAGCACAGTTCTTTTGTTCTGAGCAAGCTCACTCTTCTGGCCCTATAGGAAACACAGTAGAGTAGAAGAGTGCTCTTTTATCTAAAGCAGAGTGTGTTTCTTGGAAGGTGAGCTAGCGTTTGTTTCCCAGTCCTAAATGGAGTTGAATCACAAGCAGTTTCTGGTCCTACATGCAATAGTTGTTTTCTGTTAAGAAGAGTCACTATTGCGCTGCCATTGCCATACACAGAACAAATAGCACTGGCGTCTGTTCCCAGCAAGTACAGTGTATTGGACTGAAGAGGATCTACTGTTCTTGTCAGGTTCCTAAGCAGTTTTGAACTAGATATGGCCGTGTGTGTAGGAAGCACAGTTCTTTTGTTCTGAGCAAGCTCACTGTTTGGACCCCATGGGAAACACAGTAGAGTAGAAGATTGCTCTTTTCTCAAAAGCAGAGTGTGTTTCTTGTAAGTCGAGCTAGCGTTTGTTTCCCAGTCCTCAATGGAGTTGAGTCACATGCAGTTTTTTGTCCTACGAGCAATAGTTGTTTTCTGGTAAGACGAGTCACTATTGTGCTCCAATGCCATACACAGTGCAAATAGCACTCGCGTCTGTTCCCCGCAAGTACAGTGTATCGGACTGAAGAGGAGCTACTGTTCTTGTTTGTTTCCTAAGCAGAGGTGAACTAGATATGGCCCGTGTGTGTAGAAAGCACAGTTCTTTTGTTCTGAGCAAGCTCACTGTTCGGACCCCATAGGAAACACAGTAGAGTAGAAGAGTGCTCTTTTCTCAAAAGCAGAGTTTTGTTCTAGTAAGGCGAGCTAGCATTTATTTCCCAGTCCTAAATGGAGTTGAATCACATGCAGTTTCTGGTCCTACGAGCAAGAGTTGTTTTCTGGTAAGGAAAGTCACTATTGCACTCCCATTGCCATACACAGTGCAAATAGCACTCGCGTCTGTTCCCAGCAAGTACAGTGTATCGGACTGAAGAGGAGCTACTGTTCTTGCAGTTTCCTAAGCAGAGTTGAACTAGTTATGGCCCGTGTGTAGGAAGCACAGTTCTTTTGTTCTGAGCAAGCTCACTGTTCTGGCCCTACAGGAAACACAATGGAGTAGAAGAGTGCTCGTTTCCCTAAAGCAGAGTGTGTTTCTTGTAAGTCGAGCTAGCGTTTGTTTCCCAGTCCTAAATGGAGTTGAATCACATGCAGTTTCTAATCCTACGAGCAAGGGTTGTTTTATGGTAAGAAGAGTCACTATTGCGCTGCCATTGCCATACACAGGACAAATAGCACTGGCGTCTGTTCCCAGCAAGTACAGTGTATTGTACAGAATAGGATCTACTGTTCTTGTCAGGTTCCTAAGCAGAATTGAAATAGATATGGCCGTGTGTGTAGGAAGCACAGTTCTAATGTTCTGAGCAAGTTCACTCTTCTGGCTCTATAGGAAACACAGTAGAGTAGAAGAGTGCTCTTTTCTCAAAAGCAGAGTGTGTTTCTTGTAAGTCGAGCTAGCGTTCGTTTCCCAGTCCTAAATGGAGTTGAGTCACATGCAGTTTTTTGTCCCACGAGCAAGAGTTGTTTTCTGGTAAGACGAGTCACTATTGTCCTCCAATGCCATACACAGTGCAAATAGCACTCGCGTCTGTTCCCCGCAAGTACAGTGTATCGGACTGAAGAGGAGCTACTGTTCTTGTTTGTTTCCTAAGCAGAGTTGAACTTGATATGGCCCGTGTGTGTAGAAAGCACAGTACTTTTGTTCTGAGCAAGCTCACTGTTCGGACCCCATAGGAAACACAGTAGAGTAGAAGAGTGCTCTTTTCTCAAAAGCAGAGTGTGTTTCATGTAAGGCGAGCTAGCGTTTGTTTCCCAGTCCTAATATGAGTTGAATCATATGCAGTTTCTGGTCCTATGAACAAGAATTGTTTTCTGGTAAGGAAAGTCACTATTGTGCTCCCATTGCCCTACACAAGGCAAATAGCACTCGCGTCTTTTCCCAGCAAGTACAGTGTATTGGACTGAATAGGAGCTACTGTTCTTGTCAGTTTACTAAGCAGAGTTGAACTAGATATGGTCCGTGTTTGTAGGAAGCACAGTTCTTTTGTTCTGAGCAAGCTCACTGTTTGGACCCCATAGGAAACACAGTAGAATAGAAGAGTGCTCTTTTCTCTAAAGCAGATTGTGTTTCTTGTAAGGCGAGCTAGCGTTTGTTTCCCAGTCCTAAATGGAGTGGAATCACATGCAGTTTCTGGTCCTACGAGCAAGAGTTGTTTTCTGGTAAGGAAAGTCACCATTGTGCTCCATTTGCCATACACAGTGCAAATAGCCCTCCCGTCTGTTCCCAGCAATTACAGTGTATTGGACTGAAGAGGACCTACTGTTCTTCTCAGTTTCCTAAGCAGATTTGAACTAGATATGGCCCGTGTGTGTAGGAAGCACAGTTCTTTTTTTCTGAGCAAGCTCACTGTTTGGACCCCATAGGAAACACAGTAGAATAGAAGAGTGCTCTTTTCTCTAAAGCAGAGTGTGTTTCTTGTAAGGCGAGCTAGCGTTTGTTTCCCAGTCCTAAATGGAGTGGAATCACATGCAGTTTCTTGTCCTACGAGCAAGAGTTGTTTTCTGGTAAGGAAAGTCACCATTGTGCTCCCTTTGCCATACACAGTGCAAATAGCCCTCCCGTCTGTTCCCCGCAAGTACAGTGTATTGGACTGAAGAGGAGCTACTGTTCTTCTCAGTTTCCTAAGCAGAGTTGAACTAGATATGTCCCGTGTGTGTAGGAAGTACGTTCTTTTTTTCTGAGCAATCTCACTGTTCTGGCCCTATAGGAAACACTGTAGAGTAGAAGAGTGCTCTTTTCTCAATAGCAGAGTGTGTTTCTTTGAAAGCGAGCTAGAATTTGTTTCCCAGTCCTAAATGGAGTTGAATCACATGCAGTTTCTGGTCCTGCGAGCAAGAGTTGTTTTCTGGTAAGAAGAGTCACTATTGCGCTGCCTTTGCCATACACAGGACAAATAGCACTAACGTCTGTTCCCAGCAAGTACAGTGTATTGGACTGAAGAGGATCTACTGTTCTTATCAGGTTG
This sequence comes from Peromyscus eremicus, assembly GCF_949786415.1. Lineage (NCBI taxonomy): Eukaryota > Metazoa > Chordata > Mammalia > Rodentia > Cricetidae > Peromyscus > Peromyscus eremicus. Next base: position 20,540 of record NW_026735805.1, on the reverse strand, counting down.
CTAAGCAGAATTTTACTAGATATGGCCGTGTATGTAGGAAGCACAGTTTTTTTGTTCTGAGCAAGCTCACTGTTCGGAACACATAGGAAACACAGTAGAGTAGAAGAGTGCTCTTTTCTCAAAAGCAGAGTGTGTTTCTTGGAAGTCGAGCTAGCGTTTGTTTCCCAGTCCTAAATGGAGTTGAGTCACATGCAGTTTTTTTCCTACGAGCAAGAGTTGTTTTTTGGTAAGACATGTCACTATTGTGCTCCAATTGCCATACACAGTGCAAATAGCACTCGCGTCTGTTCCCCGCAATTACAGTGTATTGGACGGAAGAGGAGCTACTGTTCTTGTCAGTTTCCTAAGCAGAGTTGAACTAGATATGGCCCGTGTGTGTAGGAAGCACAGTTCCTTTTTTCTGAGCAAGCTCACTGTTCGGACCCCATTGGAAACACAGTAGAGTAGAAGAGTGCTCTTTTCTCAAAAGCAGAGTGTGTTTCTTGTAAAGCGAGATAGAGTTTGTTTCCCAGTCCTAAATGGAGTTGAATCACATGCAGTTTCTGGTCCTACGAGCAAGAGTTGTTTTCTGGTAAGAAGAGTCACTATTGCGCTGCCATTGCCCTACACAGGACAAATAGCACTGGCGTCTGTTCCCAGCAAGTACAGTGTATTGGACTGAAGAGGATCTACTGTTCTTGTCAGGTTCCTAAGCAGACTTGAACGAGATATGGCCGTGTGTGTAGGAAGCACAGTTCTTTTGTTCTGAGCAAGCTCACTGTTCTGGCCCTACAGGAAACACAGTAGAGTAGATGAGTGCTCTTTTCTCTAAAGCAGAGTGTGTTTCTTGTAAGGCCAGCTCGCGTTTTTTCCCAGTCCTAAATGGAGTTGAGTCACAGACAGTTTTTGTTCCTACGAGCAAGAGTTTTTTTCTGGTAAGAAGAGTCACTATTGCGCTCTAAATGCCATACACAGTGCAAATAGCACTCGCGTCTGTTCCCAGCAATTACAGTGTATTGCACTGAATAGGAGCTACTGTTCTTGTCAGTTTCCTAAGCAGAGTTAAACTAGATATGGTCCATGTGTGTAGGAAGCACAGTTCTTTTGTTCTGACCAAGCTCACTGTTTGGACCCCATAGGAAACACAGTAGAGTAGAAGAGTGCTCTTTTCTCAAAAGCAGAGTGTGTTTCTTGTAAGGCGAGCTAGCGTTTGCTTCCCAGTCCTAAATGGAGTGGAATCACATGCAGTTTGTGGTCCTACGAGCAAGAGTTGTTTTATGGTAAGAATAGTCACTATTGCACTGCCATTGCCATATACAGGACAAATAGCACTGGCGTCTGTTCCCAGCAAGTACAGTGTATTAGACTGAAGAGCATCTACTGCTCTGGTCAGGTTCCTAAGCAGAATTGAACTAGATATGGCCGTGTGTGTAGGAAGCACAGTTCTTTTGTTCTGAGCAAGCTCACTGTTCGGACCCCATAAGAAACACAGTAGAGTAGAAGAGTGCTCTTTTCTCAAAAGCAGAGTGTGTTTCTTGTAAGGCGAGCTAGCGTTTGTTTCCCAGTCCTAAATGGAGTTGAATCACATGCAGTTTCTTGTCCTAAGAGCAAGAGTTGTTTTATGGTAAGAAGAGTCACTATTGCGCTGCCATTGCCATACACAGGACAAATAGCACTGGCGTCTGTTCTCAGCAAGTACAGTGTATTGGACTGAAGAGGATCTACTGTTCTTGTCAGGTTCCTAAGCAGAATTGAACTAGATATGGCCATGTGTGTAGGAAGCTCATTTCTTATGTTCTGAGCAAGCTCACTGTTCGGACACCATAGGAAATACAGTAGAGTAGAACAGTGCTCTTTTCTCAAAAGCAGAGTGTGTTTCTTGTAAGGCGAGCTAGCGTTTGTTTCCCAGTCCTAAATGGAGTTGAATCACATGCAGTTTCTGGTCCTAAGAGCAAGGGTTGTTTTCTGGTAAGGAAAGTCACTATTGCTCTCCCCTTGATACATAGTGCAAATAGCTCTCGCGTCTGTTCCCAGCAAGTACAGTGTATCGGACTGAAGAGGAGCAACTGTTCTTGTCAGTTTCCTAAGCAGAGTTGAACTAGATATGGCCCGTGTGTGTAGGAAGCACCGTTCTTATGTTCTGAGCAAGCTCACTGTTCGGGCCCTATAGGAAACACAGTAGAGTAGAAGAGTGCTCTTTTCTCAAAAGCAGAGTGTGTTTTTGTAAGGCGAGCTAGCGTTTGTTTCCTAGTCCTAAATGGAGTTGAATCACATGCAGTTTCTGGTCCTACGAACAAGAGCTTTTTTTCTGGTAAGAAAAGTCACTATTGCGCTCCCATTGCCCTACACAAGGCAAATAGCACTCGCGTCTTTTCCCAGCAAGTACAGTGTATTGGACTGAAGAGGAGCTACTGTTCTTGTCAGTTTCCTAAGCAGAGTTGAACTAGATATGGTCCGTGTGTGTAGGAAGCACAGTTCTTTTGTTCTGAGCAAGCTCACTGTTTGGAACCCATAGGAAAAACAGTAGAGTAGAAGAGTGCTCTTTTCTCTAAAGCAGAGTGTGTTTCTTGTAAGGCGAGCTAGCGTTTGTTTCCCAGTTCTAAATGGAGTTGAGTCACATGCAGTTTTTTGTCCTACGAGCAAGAGTTGTTTTCTGGTAAGACGAGTCACTATTGTGCTCCAATGCCATACACAGTGCAAATAGCACTCGCGTCTGTTCCCCGCAAGTACAGTGTATTGGAGTGAAGAGGAGCTACTGTTCTTGTTTGTTTCCTAAGCAGAGTTGAACTAGATATGGCCCGTGTGTGGAGAAAGCACAGTTCTTTGTTCTGAGCAAGCTCACTGTTTGGACCCCATAGGAAACACAGTAGAGTAGAAGAGTGCTCTTTTCTCTAAAGCAGAGTGTGTTTCTTGTAAGGCGAGCTAGCATTTGTTTCCCATTCCTAAATGGAGTTGAATCACATGCAGTTTCTGGTCCTAAGAGCAAGAGTTGTTTTCTGGTAAGGAAAGTCACTATTGCGCTCCCATTGCAATACACAGTGCAAATAGCACTCGTGTCTGTATCGGACTGAAGAGGAGCAACTGTTCTTGTCAGTTTCCTAAGCTGAGTTGAACTAGTTATGGCCCGTGTGTAGGAAGCACAGTTCTTTTGTTTTGAGTAAGCTCACTGTTCTGGCCCTATAGGAAACACAGTAGAGTAGAAGAGTGCTCTTTTCTCTAAAGCAGTGTGTGTTTCTTGTAAGGCGAGCTAGCGTTTGTTTCCCAGTCATAAATGCAGTTGAATCACATGCAGTTTCTAGTCCTAAGAGCATGAGTTGTTTTATGGTAAGAAGAGTCACTATTGCGCTGCCATTGCCATACACAGGACAAATAGCACTGGCGTCTCTTCCCAGCAAGTACAGTGTATTGGACTGAAGAGGATCTACTGTTCTTGTCAGGTTCCTAAGCAGAATTGAACTAGATATGGCCGTGTGTGTAGGAAGCACAGTTCTTTTGTTCTGAGCAAGCTCACTGTTCGGACACCATAGGAAACACAATAGAGTAGAAGAGTGCTCTTTTCTCAAAAGCAGAGTGTGTTTCTTAAAAGGCGAGCTAGAGTTTGTTTCCCAGTCCTAAATGGAGTTGAATCACATGCAGTTTCTGGTCCTAAGAGCAAGAGTTGATTTTTGGTAAGGAAAGTCACTATTGTGCTCCCCTTGCTATACATAGTGCAAATATCTCTCGCGTCTGTTCTCAGCAAGTACAGTGTATCGGACTGAAGAGGAGCTACTGTTCTTTTCAGTTTCCTAAGCAGAGTGGAACTAGTTATGGCCCTTGTGTAAGAAGCGCAGTTCTTATGTTCTGAGCAAGCTCACTGTTCTGGCCCTATAGGAAACACAGTAGAGTAGAAGACTGCTCTTTTCTCAAAAGCAGAGTGTGTTTTTGTAAGGCGAGCTAGTGTTTGTTTCCTAGTCCTAAATGGAGTTGAATCACATGCAGTTTCTGGTCCTACGAACAAGAATTGTTTTCTGGTAAGGAAAGTCACTATTGTGCTCCCATTGCCCTACACAAGACAAATAGCACTCGCGTCTTTTCCCAGCAAGTACAGTGTATTGGACTGAATAGGAGCTACTGTACTTGTCAGTTTACTAAGCAGAGTTGAACTAGATATGGTCAGTGTGTGTAGGAAGCATAGTTCTTTTGTTCTGAACAAGCTCACTGTTTTTACCCCATAGGAAACACAGTAGAGTAGAAGAGTGCTCTTTTCTCTAAAGCAGAGTGTGTTTCTTGTAAGGCGAGCTAGCGTTTGTTTCCCAGTCCTAAATGGAGTGGAATAACATGCAGTTTCTGGTCCTACGAGCAAGAGTTGTTTTCTGGTAAGGAAAGTCACTATTGCGCTCCCATTGCCATACACAGTGAAAATAGCACTCCCGTCTGTTCCCAGCAAGTACAGTGTATTGGACTGAAGAGGAGCTACTGTTCTTCTCAGTTTCCTAAGCAGAGTTGAACTAGATATGGCCCGTGTGTGTAGGAAGCACCGTTCTTATGTTCTGAGCAAGCTCACTGTTCTGGCCCTATAGGAAACACAGTAGAGTAGAAGAGTGCTCTTTTCTCAAAAACAGAGTGTGTTTTTGTAAGGCGAGCTAGCGTTTGTTTCCTAGTCCTAAATGGAGTTCAATCACATGCAGTTTCTGGTCCTACGAACAAGAGTTTTTTTCTGGTAAGAAAAGTCACTATTGCGCTCCCATTGCCCTACACAAGGCAAATAGCACTTGCTTCTTTTCCCAGCAAGTACAGTGTATTGGACTGAAGAGGATCTACTGTTCTTGTCAGGTTCCTTAGCAGAATTGAACTAGATATGGCCGTGTGTGTAGGAAGCACAGTTCTTTTGTTCTGAGCAAGCTCACTGTTCGGACAACATAGGAAACACAGTAGAGTAGAAGAGTGCTCTTTTCTCAAAAGCAGAGTGTGTTTTTGTAAGGCGAGCTAGCGTTTGTTTCCTAGTCCTAAATGGAGTTGAATCACATGCAGTTTCTGGTCCTACGAACAAGAATTGTTTTCTGGTAAGAAAAGTCACTATTGTGCTCCCATTGCCTTACACAAGACCAATAGCACTCGCGTCTGTTCCCAGCAAGTACAGTGTATTGGACTGAATAGGAGCTACTGTTCTTGTCAGTTTACTAAGCAGAGTTGAACTAGATATGGTCCGTGTGTGTAGGAAGCATAGTTCTTTGGTTCTGATCAAGCTCACTGTTTGGACCCCATAGGAAACACAGTAGAGTAGAAGAGTGCTCTTTTCTCTAAAGCAGAGTGTGTTTCTTGTAAGGCGAGCTAGCGTTTGTTTCCCAGTCCTAAATGGAGTGGAATAACATGCAGTTTCCTTTCCTACGAGCAAGAGTTGTTTAGTGGTAAGGAAAGTCACTATTGCGCTCCCATTGCCATACACAGTGCAAATAGCCCTCCCGTCTGTTCCCAGCAAGTACAGTGTATTGGACTGAAGAGGAGCTACTCTTCTTCTCAGTTTCCTAAGCAGAGTTGAACTAGATATGGCCCGTGTGTTTAGGAAGTACAGTTCCTTTTTTCTGAGCAAGCTCACTGTTCTGGCCCTATAGGAAACACAGTAGAGTAGAAGAGTGCTCTTTTCTCAAAAGCAGCGTGTGTTTCTTGTAAAGCGAGCTAGAGTTTCTTTCCCAGTCCTAAATGGAGTTGAATCACATGCAGTTTCTGGTCCTACGAGCAAGAGCTGTTTTCTGGTAAGAAGAGTCACTATTGCGCTGCCATTGCCCTAAACAGGACAAATAGCACTGGCGTCTGTTCCCAGCAAGTACAGTGTATTGGACTGAAGAGGATCTACTGTTCTTGTCAGGTTCCTAAGCAGACTTGAACGAGATATGGCCGTGTGTGTAGGAAGCAAAATTTTTTTGTTCTGAGCAAGCTCACTTTTCGGAACACATGGGAAACACAGTAGAGTAGAAGAGTGCTCTTTTCTCAAAAGCAGAGTGTGTTTCTTGGAAGTCGAGCTAGCGTTTGTTTCCCAGTCCTAAATGGAGTTGAGTCACATGCAGTTTTTTGTCCTACGAGCAAGAGTTGTTTTCTGGTAAGTCAAGTCACTATTGTGCTCCAATTGCCATACACAGTGCAAATAGCACTCGCGTCTCTTCCCCGCAAGTACAGTGTATTCTACTGTAGAGGAGCTACTGTTCTTGTTTTTTTCCTAAGCAGAGTTGAACTAGATATGGCCCGTGTGTGTAGGAAGCACAGTTCTTTTGTTCTGAGCAAGCTCACAGTTTGGACCACATAGGAAACACAGTAGAGTAGAAGAGTGCACTTTTCTCAAAAGCAGAGTGTGTTTCATGTAAGGCGAGCTAGCATTTGTTTCCCAGTTCTAAATGGAGTTGAATCACATGCAGTTTCTCATCCTACGAGCAAGAGTTGTTTTCTGGTAAGGAAAGTCACTATTGCGCTCCCATTGCCATACACAGTGCAAAGAGCACTCCCGTCTGTTCTCAGCAAGTACAGTGTATTGGACTGAATAGGAGCTACTGTTCTTGTCAGTTTCCTAAGCAGAGTTGAACTAGATATGGTCCATGTGTGTAGGAAGCACAGTTCTTTTGTTCTGACCAAGCTCACTGTTTGGACCCCATAGGAAACACAGTAGAGTAGAAGAGTGCTCTTTTCTCAAAAGCAGAGTGTGTTTCTTGTAAGGCGAGCTAGCGTTTGTTTCCAAGTCCTAAATGGAGTGGAAGCACATGCAGTTTGTGGTCCTAGGAGCAAGAGTTGTTTTATGGTAAGAATAGTCACTATTGCACTGCCATTGCCATATACAGGACAAATAGCAGTGGCACCTGTTCCCAGCAAGTACAGTGTATTGGACTGAAGAGGATCTACTGCTCTGGTCAGGTTCCTAAGCAGAATTGAACTAGATATGGCCGTGTGTGTAGGAAGCACAGTTCTTTTGTTCTGACCAAGCTCACTGTTCGGACCCCATAGGAAACACAGTAGAGTAGAAGAGTGCTCTTTTCTCAAAAGCAGAATGTGTTTCTTGTAAGGCGAGCTAGCGTTTGTTTCCCAGTCCTAAATGGAGTGGAATCACATGCAGTTTCTTGTCCTAAGAGCAAGAGTTGTTTTATGGTAAGAAGAGTCACTATTGCGCTGCCATTGCCATACACAGTACAAATAGCACTGGCGTCTCTTCCCAGCAAGTACAGTGTATTGGACTGAAGAGGATCTACTGTTCTTGTTAGGTTCCTAAGCAGAATTGAACTAGATATGGCCGTGTGTGTAGGAAGCACAGTTCTTATGTTCTGAGCAAGCTCACTGTTCGGACACCATAGGAAATACAGTAGAGTAGAAGAGTGCTCTTTTCTCAAAATCAGAGTGTGTTTCTGGTAAGGCGAGCTAGCGTTTGTTTCGCAGTCATAAATGGAGTTGAATCACATGCAGTTTGTGGTCCTAAGAGCAAGAATTGTTTTCTGGTAAGGAAAGTCATTATTGCGCTCCCCTTGATACATAGTGCAAATAGCTCTCACGTCTGTTCCCAGCAAGTACAGTGTATCGGACTGAAGAGGAGCTACTGTTCTTGTCAGTTTCCTAAGCAGAGTTGAACTAGATATGGCCCGTGTGTGTAGGAAGCACCGTTCTTATGTTCTGAGCAAGCTCACTGTTCTGGCCCTATAGGAAACACAGTAGAGTAGAAGAGTGCTCTTTTCTCAAAAGCAGAGTGTGTTTTTTAAGGCGAGCTAGCGTTTGTTTCCTAGTCCTAAATGGAGTTGAATCACATGCAGTTTCTGGTCCTAAGAGCAAGAGTTGTTTTCTGGTAAGGAAAGTCAATATTGCACTCCCATTGCCATAAACAGTGCAAATAGCTCTCGCGTCTGTTCCCAGCAAGTACAGTGTATCGGATTGAAGAGGAGCTACTGTTCTTGTCAGTTTCCTAAGCAGAGTGGAACTAGATATGGTCTGTGTGCAGGAAGCACAGTTCTTATGTTCTGAGCAAGCTCACTGTTCTGGCCCTACAGGAAACACAGTAGAGTAGAAGAGTGCTCTTTTCTCAAAAGCAGAGTGTGTTTTTGTAAGGCGAGCTAGCGTTTGTTTCCTAGTCCTAAATGGAGTTGAATCACATGCAGTTTCTGGTCCTACGAACAAGAATTGTTTTCTGGTAAGGAAAGTCACTATTGCGCTCCCATTGCCCTACACAAGACAAATAGCACTCGCGTCTTTTCCCAGCAAGTACAGTGTATTGGACTGAATAGGAGCTACTGTTCTTGTCAGTTTACTAAGCAGAGTTGAACTAGATATGGTCCGTGTGTGTAGGAAGCATAGTTCTTTTGTTCTGAACAAGCTCACTGTTTGGACCCCATAGGAAACACAGTAGAGTAGAAGAGTGCTCTTTTCTCTAAAGCAGAGTTTGTTTCTTGTAAGGCGAGCTAGAGTTTGTTTCCCAGTCCTAAATGGAGTGGAATAACATGCAGTTTCTGGTCCTACGAGCAAGAGTTGTTTTCTGGTAAGGAAAGTCACTATTGCGCTCCCATTGCCACACAGTGCAAATAGCCCTCCCGTCTGTTCCCAGCAAGTACAGTGTATTGGACTGAAGAGGAGCTACTGTTCTTGTCAGTTTCCTAAGCAGAGTTGAACTAGATATGGCCCGTGTGTTTAGGAAGTACATTTCCTTTTTTCTGAGCAAGCTCACTGTTCTGGCCCTATAGGAAACAGTAGAGTAGAAGAGTGCTCTTTTCTCTAAAGCAGAGTGTGTTTCCTGTAAGGCCAGCTCACGTTTGTTTCCCAGTCCTAAATGGAGTTGAGTCACAGACAGGTTTTGGTCCTACGAGCAAGAGTTGTTTTCTGGTAAGAAGAGTCACTATTGTGCTCTAAATGCCATACACAGTGCAAATAGCACTTGCGTCTGTTCCCAGCAAGTACAGTGTATTGGACTGAATAGGAGCTACTGTTCTTGTCAGTTTCCTAAGCAGAGTTGAACTAGATATGGTCCATGTGTGTAGGAAGCACAGTTCTTTTGTTCTGAGCAAGCTCACTGTTCGGACCCCATAGGAAACACAGTAGAGTAGAAGAGTGCTCTTTTCTCAAAAGCAGAGTGTGTTTCTTGTAAAGCGAGCTAGAGTTTGTTTCCCAGTCCTAAATGGAGTTGAATCACATGCAGTTTCTGGTACTACGAGCAAGAGTTGTTTTCTGGTAAGAAGAGTCACTATTGCACTGCCATTGCCCTACACAGGACAAATAGCACAGGCGTCTATTCCCAGCAAGTACAGTGTATTGGACTGAAGAGGATCTACTGTTCTTGTCAGGTTCCTAAGCAGACTTGAACTAGATATGGCCGTGTGTGTAGGAAGCACAGTTCTTTTGTTCTGAGCAAGCTCACTGTTTGCACCCCATGGGAAACACAGTAGAGTAGAAGAGTGCTCTTTTCTCAAAAGCAGAGTGTGTTTCTTGGAAGTCGAGCTAGCGTTTGTTTCCCCGTCCTAAATGGAGTTGAGTCACATGCAGTTTTTTGTCCTACGAGCAAGAGTTGTTTTCTGGTAAGACAAGTCACTATTGTGCTCCAATTGCCATACACAGTGCAAATAGCACTCGTGTTTGATCCCCGCAAGTACAGTGTATTCGACTGAAGAGGAGCTACTGTTCTTGTTTTTTTCCTAAGCAGACATGAACTAGATATGGCCCGTGTGTGTAGGAAGCACAGTTCTTTTGTTCTGAGCAAGCTCACTGCTCTGGCCCTACAGGAAAAACAGTAGAGTAGATGAGTGCTCTTTTCTCTAAAGCAGAGTGTGTTTCTTGTAAGGCCAGCTCGCGTTTGTTTCCCAGTCCTAAATGGAGTTGAGTCACAGACAGTTTTTGGTCCTACGAGCAAGAGTTGTTTTCTGGTAAGAAGAGTCACTATTGTGCTCTAAATGCCATACACAGCGCAAATAGCACTCGCGTCTGTTCCCAGCAAGTACAGTGTATTGGACTGAATAGGAGCTACTGTTCTTGTCAGTTTCCTAAGCAGAGTTGAACTAGATATGGTCCATGAGTGTAGGAAGCACAGTTCTTTTGTTCTGACCAAGTTCACTGTTTGGACCGCATAGGAAACACAGTAGAGTAGAAGAGTGCTCTTTTCTCAAAAGCAGAGTGTGTTTCTTGTAAGGCGAGCTAGTGTTTGTTTCCCAGTCCTAAATGGAATTGAATCACATGCAGTTTCTGGTCCTACGAATAAGAGTTGTTTTCTGGTAAGGAAAGTAACTATTGTGCTCCCATTGCCATACACAGGGCAAATAGTACTCGCGTCTTTTCCTAGCAAGTACAGTGTATTGGACTGAAGAGGAGCTACTGTTCTTGTCAGTTTCCTAAGCAGAATTGAACTAGATATGGACCATGTGTGTAGGAAGCACAGTTCTTTTGTTCTGAGCAAGCTCACTGTTTGGACCCCATAGGAAACACAGTAGAGTAGAAGAGTGCTCTTTTCTCAGAAGCAGAGTGTGTTTCTTGTAAGGCGAGCTAGCGTTTGTTTCCCAGTCCTAAATGGAGTGGAATCACATGCAGTTTGTGGTCCTACAAGCAAGAGTTTTTTATTTTATAAATTGTCACTATTGCGCTGCCATTGCCATATACAGGACAAATAGCACTGGCGTCTGTTCCCAGCAATTACAGTGTATCGGACTGAAGAGGATCTACTGCTCTGGTCAGGTTCCTAAGCAGAATTGAACTAGTTATGGCCGTGTGTGTATGAAGCACAGTTCTTTTGTTCTGAGCAAGCTCACTGTTCAGAACACATAGGAAACACAGTAGAGTAGAAGAGTGCTCTTTTCTCTAAAGCAGAGTGTGTTTCTTGTAAGGCGAGCTAGCGTTTGTGTCCCAGTCCTAAATGGAGTTGAATCCCATGCAGTTTCTGGTACTACGAGCAAGAGTTGTTTTCTATTAAGAAGAGTCACTATTGCGCTGCCATTGCCATACACAGGACAAATAGCACTGGCATCTGTTCGCAGCAAGTACAGTGTATTGGGCTGAAGAGGATCTACTGTTCTTGTCAGTTTCCTAAGCAGACTTGAACTAGATATGGCCGTGTGTGTAGGAAGCACAGTTTTTTTGTTCTGAGCAAGCTCACTGTTCGGACCCCATAGGAAACACAGTAGAGTAGAAGAGTGCTTTTTTCTCAAAAGCAGAGTGTGTTTCTTTTAAGGCGAGCTAGCGTTTTTTTCCCATTCCTAAATGGAGTGGAATCACATGCAGTTTCTGGTCCTACGAGCAAGTGTTGTTTTCTGGTAAGGAAAGTCAATATTGCACTCCCATTGCCATAAACAGTGCAAATAGCCCTCCCGTCTTTTCCCAGCAATTACAGTGTATTGGACTGAATAGGAGCTACTGTTCTTGTCAGTTTCCTAAGAAGAGTTGAACTAGATATGGTCCGTGTGTAGGAAGCATAGTTCTTTTGTTCTGAACAAGCTCACTGTTTGGACCCCATAGGAAACACAGTAGAGTAGAAGAGTGCTCTTTTCTATAAAGCAGAGTTTGTTTCTTGTAAGGCGAGCTAGCGTTTGTTTCCCAGTCCTAAATGGAGTGGAATAACATGCAGTTTCTGGTCCTACGAGCAAGAGTTGTTTTCTGGTAAGGAAAGTCACTATTGCGCTCCCATTGCCATACACAGTGCAAATAGCCCTCCCGTCTGTTCCCAGCAAGTACAGTGTATTGGACTGAAGAGGAGCTACTGTTCTTGTCAGTTTCCTAAGCAGAGTTGAACTAGATATGGCCCGTGTGTTTAGGAAGTACAGTTCCTTTTTTCTGAGCAAGCTCACTGTTCTGGCCCTATAGGAAACAGTAGAGTAGAAGAGTGCTCTTTTCTCAAAAGCAGAGTGTGTTTTTTGTAAAGCGAGCTAGAGTTTGTTTCCCAGTCCTAAATGGAGTTGAATCACATGCAGTTTCTGGTCCTATGAGCAAGAGTTGTTTTCTGGTAAGAAGAGTCATTATTGCGCTGCCATTGCCCTACACAGGACAAATAGCACTGGCGTCTGTTCCCAGCAAGTACAGTGTATTGGAATGAAGAGGATCTACTGTTCTTGTCAGGTTCCTAAGCAGACTTGAACGAGATATGGTCCGTGTGTGTAGGAAGCACAATTTTTTTGTTCTGAGCAAGCTCACTTTTCGGGACACATGGGAAACACAGTAGAGTAGAAGAGTGCTCTTTTCTCAAAAGCAGAGTGTGTTTCTTGGAAGTCGAGCTAGCGTTTGTTTCCCAGTCCTAAATGGAGTTGAGTCACATGCAGTTTTTTGTCCTATGAGCAAGAGCTGTTTTCTGGTAAGACAAGTCACTATTGTGCTCCAATTGCCATACACAGTGCAAATAGCACTCGCGTCTGTTCCCCGCAAGTACAGTGTAATCGACTGAAGAGGAGCTACTGTTCTTGTTTTTTTCCGAAGCAGAGTTGAACTAGATATGGCCCGTGTGTGTAGGAAGCACAGTTCTTTTGTTCTGAGCAAGCTCACTGTTTGGACCCCATAGGAAACACAGTAGAGTAGAAGAGTGCACTTTTCTCAAAAGCAGAGTGTGTTTCATGTAAGGCGAGCTAGCATTTTTTTCCCTGTCCTAAATGGAGTTGAATCACATGCAGTTTCTCCTCCTACGAGCAAGAGTTGTTTTCTGGTAAGGAAAGTCACTATTGCGCTCCCATTGCCATACACAGTACAAATAGCACTCACGTCTGTTCTCAGCAAGTACAGTGTATCGAACTGAAGAGGAGCTACTGTTCTTTTCAGTTTCCTATGCAGAGTTGAACTAGATATGGCCCGTATGTGTAGGAAGCACAGTTCTTTTGTTCTGACCAAGCTCACTGTTTGGACCGCATAGGAAACACAGTAGAGTAGAAGAGTGCTCTTTTCTCAAAAGCAGAGTGTGTTTCTTGTAAGGCGAGCTAGCGTTTGTTTCCCAGTCCTAAATGGAGTGGAATCACATGCAGTTTGTGGTCCTACGAGCAAGAGTTGTTTTATGGTAAGAATAGTCACTATTGCACTGCCATTGCCATATACAGGACAAATAGCACTGGCGTCTGTTCCCAGCAAGTACAGTGTATTGGAATGAAGAGGATCTACTGCTCTGGTCAGGTTCCTAAGCAGAATTGAACTAGATATGGCCGTGTGTGTAGGAAGCACAGTTCCTTTTTTCTGAGCACGCTCACTGTTCGGACCCCATAGGAAACACAGTAGAGTAGAAGAGTGCTCTTTTCTCAAAAGCAGAGTGTGTTTCTTGTAAAGCGAGGTAGAGTTTGTTTCCCAGTCCTAAATGGAGTTGAATCACATGCAGTTTCTGGTACTATGAGCAAGAGTTGTTTTCTGGTAAGAAGAGTCACTGTTGCGCTGCCATTGCCCTACACAGGACAAATAGCACTGGCGTCTGTTCCCAGCAAGTACAGTGTATTGGACTGAAGAGGAGCTACTGTTCTTGTCAGGTTCCTAAGCAGACTTGAACTAGATATGGCCGTGTGTGTAGGAAGCACAATTTTTTTTGTTCTGAGCAAGCTCACTGTTTGCACCCCATGGGAAACACAGTAGAGTAGAAGAGTGCTCTTTTCTCAAAAGCAGAGTGTGTTTCTTGGAAGTCGAGCTAGCGTTTGTTTCCCCGTCCTAAATGGAGTTGAGTCACATGCAGTTTTTTGTCCTACGAGCAAGAGTTGTTTTCTGGTAAGACAAGTCACCATTGTGCTCCAATTGCCATACACAGTGCAAATAGCACTCGCGTTTGATCCCCGCAAGTACAGTGTATCGAACTGAAGAGGAGCTACTGTTCTTGTCAGTTTCCTAAGCAGAGTTGAACTAGATATGGCCCGTGTGTGTAGGAAGCACAGTTCTTTTGTTCTGAGCAAGCTCACTGCTCTGGCCCTACAGGAAACACAGTAGAGTAGATGAGTGCTCTTTTCTCTAAAGCAGAGTGTGTTTCTTGTAAGGCCAGCTCGCGTTTGTTTCCCAGTCCTAAATGGAGTTGAGTCACAGACAGTTTTTGGTCCTACGAGCAAGAGTTTTTTTCTGGTAAGAAGAGTCACTATTGCGCTCTAAATGCCATACACAGTGCAAATAGCACTCGCGTCTTTTCCCAGCAAGTACAGTGTATTGGACTGAATAGGAGCTACTGTTCTTGTCAGTTTCCTAAGCAGAGTTGAACGAGATATGGTCCATGTGTGCAGGAAGCACAGTTCTTTTGTTCTGACCAAGCTCACTGTTTGGACCCCATAGGAAACACAGTAGAGTAGAAGAGTGCTCTTTTCTCAAAAGCAGAGTGTGTTTCTTGTAAGGCGAGCTAGCGTTTGTTTCCCAGTCCTAAATGGAGTGGAATCACATGCAGTTTGTGGTCCTACGAGCAAGAGTTGTTTTATGGTAAGAATAGTCACTATTGCACTACCATTGCCATATACAGGACAAATAGCACTGGCGTCTGTTCCCAGCAAGTACAGTGTATTGGACTGAAGAGGATCTACTGCTCTGGTCAGGTTCCTAAGCAGAATTGAACTAGATATGGCCATGTGTGTAGGAAGCACAGTTCTTTTGTTCTGAGCAAGCTCACTGTTCGGACCCCATAGGAAACACAGTAGAGTAGAAGAGTGCTCTTTTCTCAAAAGCAGAGTGTGTTTCTTGTAAGGCGAGCTAGTGTTTGTTTCCCAGTCCTAAATGGAATTGAATCACATGCAGTTTCTGGTCCTACGAATAAGAGTTGTTTTCTGGTAAGGAAAGTAACTATTGTGCTCCCATTGCCATACACAGGGCAAATAGCACTCGCGTCTTTTCCTAGCAAGTACAGTGTATTGGACTGAAGAGGAGCTACTGTTCTTGTCAGTTTCCTAAGCAGAATTGAACTAGATATGGACCATGTGTGTAGGAAGCACAGTTCTTTTGTTCTGAGCAAGCTCACTGTTTGGACCCCATAGGAAACACAGTAGAGTAGAAGAGTGCTCTTTTCTCAGAAGCAGAGTGTGTTTCTTGTAAGGCGAGCTAGCGTTTGTTTCCCAGTCCTAAATGGAGTGGAATCACATGCAGTTTGTGGTCCTACAAGCAAGAGTTGTTTTATGGTATAAATTGTCACTATTGCGCTGCCATTGCCATATACAGGACAAACAGCACTGGCGTCTGTTCCCAGCAATTACAGTGTATCGGACTGAAGAGGATCTACTGCTCTGGTCAGGTTCCTAAGCAGAATTGAACTAGTTATGGCCGTGTGTGTATGAAGCACAGTTCTTTTGTTCTGAGCAAGCTCACTGTTCAGAACACATAGGAAACACAGTAGAGTAGAAGAGTGCTCTTTTCTCTAAAGCAGAGTGTGTTTCTTGTAAGGCGAGCTAGCGTTTGTGTCCCAGTCCTAAATGGAGTTGAATCCCATGCAGTTTCTGGTACTACGAGCAAGAGTTGTTTTCTATTAAGAAGAGTCACTATTGCGCTGCCATTGCCATACACAGGACAAATAGCACTGGCATCTGTTCGCAGCAAGTACAGTGTATTGGGCTGAAGAGGATCTACTGTTCTTGTCAGTTTCCTAAGCAGACTTGAACTAGATATGGCCGTGTGTGTAGGAAGCACAGTTTTTTTGTTCTGAGCAAGCTCACTGTTTACCCCATAGGAAACACAGTAGAGTAGAAGAGTGCTTTTTTCTCAAAAGCAGAGTGTGTTTCTTTTAAGGCGAGCTAGCGTTTTTTTCCCATTCCTAAATGGAGTGGAATCACATGCAGTTTCTGGTCCTACGAGCAAGTGTTGTTTTCTGGTAAGGAAAGTCAATATTGCACTCCCATTGCCATAAACAGTGCAAATAGCCCTCCCGTCTTTTCCCAGCAATTACAGTGTATTGGACGGAAGAGGAGCTACTGTTCTTGTCAGTTTCATAAGCAGAGTTGAACTAGATATGGTCGGTGTGTGTAGGAAGCACAGTTCTTTTGTTCTGAGCAAGCTCACTGTTCAGACCCCATAGGAAACACAGTAGAGTAGAAGAGTGCTCTTTTCTCAAAAGCAGAGTGTGTTTCATGTAAGGCGAGCTAGCATTTGTTTCCCAGTCCTAAATGGAGTTGAATTTCATGCAGTTTCTGGTCTTACGAGCAAGAGTTGTTTTCTGGTAAGGAAAGTCACTATTGCGCTCCCATTGACATACACAGTGCAAATAGCACTCGCGTCTGTTCCCAGCAAGTACAGTGTATCGGACTGAAGAGGAGCTACTGTTCTTGTCAGTTTCCTAAGCAGAGTTGAACTAGATATGGCCCGTGTGTATGAAGCACAGTTCTTTTGTTCTGAGCAAGCTCACTGTTCTGGCCCTATAGGAAACACAGTAGAGTAGAAGAGTGCTCTTTTCTCTAAAGCAGAGTGTGTTTATTGTAAGGTGAGCCAGCTTTTGTTTCCCAGTCCTAAATGGAGTTGAATCACATGCAGTTTCTGGTCCTACAAGCAAGAGTTGTTTTCTGGTAAGAAGAGTCACTATTGTGCTGCCATTGCATTACACAGGACAAATAGCACTGGCGTCTGTTCCCAGCAAGTACAGTGTATTGGACTGAAGAGGATCTACTGTTCTTGTCAGGTTCCTAAGCAGAATTGAACTAGATATGGCCGTGTGTGTAGGAAGCACAGTTCATTTTTTCTGAGCAAGCTCACTGTTCGGACCCCATAGGAAACACAGTAGAGTAGAAGAGTGCTCTTTTTCAAAAGCAGAGTGTGTTTCTTGTAAGTCGAGCTAACATTTGTTTCCCAGTCCTAAATGGAGTTGAGTCACATGCAGTTTTTTGTCCTACGAACAAGAGTTGTTTTCTGGTAAGACGAGTCACTATTGTGCTCCAATGCCATACACAGTGCAAATAGCACTCGCGTCTGTTCCCCACAAGTACAGTGTATCAGACTGAAGAGGAGCTACTGTTCTTGTCAGGTTCCTAAGCAGAATTGAACTAGATATGGCCATGTGTGTAGGAAGCACAGTTCTAATGTTCTGAGCAAGTTCACTCTTCTGGCTCTATAGGAAACACAGTAGAGAAGAAGAGTGCTCTTTTCTCAAAAGCAGAGTGTGTTTCTTGGAAGTCGAGCTAGCTTTGTTTCCTAGTCCTAAATGGACTTGAGTCACATGCAGTTTTTTGTCCTACGAGCAAGAGTTGTTTTCTGGTAAGACAAGTCACTATTGTGCTCCAATTGCCATACACAGTGCAAATAGCACTCGCGTCTGTTCCCAAAAAGTACAGTGTATCGGACTGAAGAGGATCTACTGCTCTGGTCAGTTTCCTAAGCAGAGTTGAACTAGATATGGCCCTTGTGTGTAGGAAGCACAGTTCTTATGTTCTGAGCAAGTTCACTCTTCTGGCTCTATAGGAAACACAGTAGAGAAGAAGAGTGCTCTTTTCTCAAAAGCAGAGTGTGTTTCTTGGAAGTCGAGCTAGCTTTGTTTCCTAGTCCTAAATGGACTTGAGTCACATGCAGTTTTTTGTCCTACGAGCAAGAGTTGTTTTCTGGTAAGACAAGTCACTATTGTGCTCCAATTGCCATACACAGTGCAAATAGCACTCGCGTCTGTTCCCAAAAAGTACAGTGTATCGGACTGAAGAGGATCTACTGCTCTGGTCAGTTTCCTAAGCAGAGTTGAACTAGATATGGCCCTTGTGTGTAGGAAGCACAGTTCTTATGTTCTGAGCAAGCTCACTGTTCTGGCCCTATAGGAATCACAGTAGAGTAGAAGAGTGCTCTTTTCTCAAAAGCAGAGTGTGTTTTTGTAAGGCGAGCTAGCGTTTGTTTCCTAGTCCTAAATGGAGTTGAATCACATGCAGTTTCTGGTCCTACGAACAAGAGTTTTTTTCTGGTAAAGAAAGTCACTATTGCGCTCCCATTGCCATACACAGTGCAAATAGCACTCGTGTCTGTATCGGACTGAAGAGGAGCTACTGTTCGTGTCAGTTTCCTAAGCAGAGTTGAACTAGTAATGGCCCGAGTGTAGGAAGCACAGTTATTTTGTTTTGAGCAAGCTCACTGTTCTGGCCCTATAGGAAACACAGTAGAGTATATGAGTGCACTTTACTCTAAAGCAGTGTGTGTTTCTTGTAAGGAGAGCTAGCGTTTGTTTCCCAGTCCTAAATGGAGTTGAATCACATGCAGTTTCTAGTCCTAAGATCATGAGTTGTTTTATGGTAAGAAGAGTCACTATTGCGCTGCCATTGCCATACACAGGACAAATAGCACTGGCGTCTGTTCCCAGCAAGTACAGTGTATTGGACTGAAGAGGATCTACTGTTCTTGTCAGGTTCCTAAGCAGAATTGAACTAGATATGGCCGTGTGTGTAGGAAGCACAGTTCTTTTGTTCTGAGCAAGCTCACTGTTCGGACACCATAGGAAACACAGTAGAGTAGAAGAGTGCTCTTTTCTCAAATGCAGAGTGTGTTTCTTGTAAGGCGAGCTAGCATTTGTTTCCCAGTCCTAAAAGGAGTTGAATCACATGCAGTTTCTGGTCCTACGAGCAAGAGTTGTTTTCTGGTAAGGAAAGTCACTATGGCGCTCCCATTGCCAAACACAGTGCAAATAGCACTCGCGTCTGTTCTCAGCAAGTACAGTGTATCGAACTGAAGAGGAGCTACTGTTCTTGTCAGTTTCCTAAGCAGAGTTGAACTAGATATGGCCCGTGAGTGTAGGAAGCACAGTTCTTTTGTTCTGAGCAAGCTCACTGTTCTGGCCCTACAGGAAACACAGTAGAGTAGATGAGTGTTCTTTTCTCTAAAGCAGAGTGTGTTTCTTGTAACGCCAGCTCGCGTTTGTTTCCCAGTCCTAAATGGAGTTGAGTCACAGACAGTTTTTGGTCCTAAAAGCAAGAGTTGTTTTCTGGTAAGAAGAGTCACTATTGCACTCTAAATGCCATACACAGTGCAAATAGCACTCGCGTCTGTTCCCAGCAAGTACAGTGTATTGGACTTAATAGGAGCTACTGTTCTTGTCAGTTTCCTAAGCAGAGTTGAAATAGATATGGTCCATGTGTGTAGGAAGCACAGTTCTTTTGTTCTGACCAAGATCACTGTTTGGACCCCATAGGAAACACAGTAGAGTAGAAGAGTGCTCTTTCCTCAAAAGCAGAGTGTGTTTCTTGTAAGGCGAGCTAGCGTTTGTTTCCCAGTCCTAAATGGAGTTGAATCACATGCAGTTTCTGGTCCTACGAACAAGAGTTGTTTTCTGGTAAGGAATGTCACTATTGCGCTCCCATTGCCATACACAGGGCAAATAGCACTCGCGTCTTTTCCAAGCAAGTACAGTGTATTGGACTGAATAGGAGCTACTGTTCTTGTCAGTTTCCTAAGCAGAGTTGAACTACATATGGTCCTCGTGTGTAGGAAGCACAGTTCTTTTGTTCTGAGCAAGCTCACTGTTTGGACCCCATAGGAAACACAGTAGAGTAGAAGAGTGCTCTTTTCTCTAAAGCAGAGTGTGTTTCTTGTAAGGCGAGCTAGCGTTTGTGTCCCAGTCCTAAATGGAGTGGAATCACATGCAGTTTCTGGTCCTATGAGCAAGAGTTGTTTTATGGTAAGAATAGTCACTATTGTGCTGCCATTGCCATACACAGGACAAATAGCACTGGTGTCTGATCCCAGCAAGTACAGTGTATTGGACTGAAGAGGATCTACTGTTCTTGTCAGGTTCCTAAGCAGAATTGAACTAGATATGGCCGTGTGTGTAGCAAGCACAGTTCTTTTGTTCTGAGCAAGCTCACTGTTCGGACCCCATAGGAAACACAGTAGAGTAGAAGAGTGCTCTTTTCTCAAAAGCAGAGTGTGTTTCTTGAAAGTCGAGCTAGCGTTTGTTTCCCAGTCCTAAAAGGAGTTGAATCACGTGCAGTTTCTGGTCCTAAGAGCAAGAGTTGATTTCTGGTAAGGAAAGTCACTATTGCGCTCCACTTGCTATACATAGTACAAATAGCTCTCGCGTCTGTTCCCAGCAAGTACAGTGTATCGGACTGAAGAGGATCTACTGTTCTTGTTAGTTTCCTAAGCAGAGTGGAACTACATATGGCCCGTGTGTAGGAGCACAGTTCTTATGTTCTGAGCAAGCTCATTGTTCTGGCCCTACAGGAAACACAGTAGAGTAGAAGAGTGCTCTTTTCTCAAAAGCAGAGTGTGTTTTTGTAAGGCGAGCTAGCGTTTGTTTCCTAGTCGTAAATGGAGTTGAATCACATGCAGTTTCTGGTCCTAAGAGCAAGAGTTGTTTTCTGGTAAGGAAAGTCACTATTGTGCTCCCATTGCCATACACAGTGCAAATAGAACTCGCGTCTTTTACCAGCAAGTACAGTGTATTGGACTGAATAGGAGCTACTGTTCTTGTCAGTTTACTAGGCAGAGTTGAACTAGATATGGCCCGTGTGTGGGAAGCACAGTTCTTATGTTCTGAGCAAGCTCACTGTTCTGGCCCTATAGGAAACACAGTAGAGTAGAAGAGTGCTCTTTTTCTAAAGGAGAGTGTGTTTCTTGTAAGGAGAGCGAGCGTTTGTTTCCCAGTCCTAAATGGAGTTGAATCACATGCAGTTTCTGGTCCTAGGAGCAAGAGTTTTTTTGTGGTAAGAATAGTCACTATTGCGCTGCCATTGCCATACACAGGACAAATAGCACTGGCGTCT